>NW_021635611.1:0-105776 GCF_004799145.2 Neltuma alba | reverse complement strand
TTCCACAAGTTATGAAGCTCAATGGATATATTATATGCCCTAAGCTACCTGTGTCACATGTGTATTTATTAATAACAACTGTTGCAACTGCCCAGACATGTAATCATATCTCAACGGTTACAAGCTCTTGTGTCTAATAGACAATGAAAGTCTCTAACTATAAATAGCGTGAAGAAATGAAAGTCTCTAACTATAAATAACACGAAAAGCATTGAATAAAGTAGTAAATGAACCAAGTTACCAACTGTCAAAATTAATCTTCTGTATTTAATACTCTATTTTTTCATTCTGAGCATTAGTGCCTATCATATACTCTAAGAGAGAGTTTGTAATTTTTTTATTCAATTTAGTGAGTCACTTAAGTGTGTAGGACTCTTGAGGGGATTATAACCTCAACGGGAAGTAAGAGGGAGTGATTGAGAGTGAGCTCAATTACTGTACTATAGCACTAAGAGCCCATTGAATATTGGAATATAGTGGAAAGCTCATAGGTGTTTTAAGGACTGGACGTAGGTCAAGTGGTTTTACCCAAACTAGTATAAATTCCTGCGTGTTCTTATTCTACTCATCTTTGGTAAAATCTTTCTAAACTTATTTCCCTTGTATTATTCAGTTGTTTATTTAAAATTTTAATTTTATCACTCAATTCACCCCCTCTTGGGTGAACTGCCACTAACATTTGGTATTAGAGCAAGTCCCCTCAAAAAGGACTTAATCATCTGAACAGAGATCATAATAGTAGGATTTGGTGATAGCATACTACCCGAAGGATGCTCGAAGACAAAACCACCAGGCTTCAATGGAGAAAATTTTACATTCTGAAAATGAGAATGAAGATCTTTATCAAAGCCTCAGAATACGGTTATGGGACATGATAGAACACGGGAACTATGTTCCAATGAAGACGGTAAACAATCACAAGTTCACAAGAGTCCAAGCAATTTAACAATGAGGATAAAAGGCTCATTCTGCTAAATGATAAGACGATCAACATGCTAACCTGTGCCTTGAGCTAGAAAGAATATTTCTGGGTTTCCAAGGTACAAAAATTTGAAACAATATGGGAAATCACTAGAGATTGCTCATAAAGGAATGAAAGGGTGAAACAGACCAGAATCAATACCTTTACCTTACTATTCGAATTATCTAGAATGAAAGACGGAGAAAGTATTCAAGATATGGAAGTAGGTTTCTCACACCTTAATCATCTAACTACCCTCGGAAGAATATGTAGTCAAGAAGATCAAGTAAGAGAGATATTGATGCGGACTCCACCAAAGAATGAGTCAGAAGGTGATGACCATGAAGAAGAAACAAAGGAGAATCAATTGGCTCAGTTATTACTCTCTTCGAAAGCTTGACAAAATACGAAAACAAGCAAAAGTGTAAAAAGGAGACGAATGAGAAAACGTGCAAAGGCATTGCTCTCAGGGCTTAAGAGAGTAAAGATGATGATAAAGAATGTCACATCTGGTAATATGGCAATTAGGGATAAGGAATATTCCTAAATAGTTAAAGGCCAAAAAGAATAAGTAGAGATAGAAGAATTTTAGTGGAAAATATTTATTATAATTTTCCAAGTCAAATTTGAAGGTTTGACTAATTAAGGAAAATTAGTCAAAATAATTATAGAAAAATATTTTCAAGCCTTATAAAATTAAGAAAAAATAAGGATAATATCCTGTGAGGATTATATGAGATTATATAATTAGTTTTATAACCAAATTACCCTTAGAGAAATTACAAGGAATTTAAGGGTAATTTAGGCCAATTTAAGGGGATTTTATTTGAAAAATTCCAAATAAATATTTTGAAGAAGAATAAAATTCTGAAAAAATTCCTATAATACCCCAAAGAATTATAAGATATTATGAAATTAAAAGAAGATATTCAAATATCCAATATTTTTCCTAATTCTTTTAAAAAATGGAAAAATCAATAAAGAGAAGGAAATTAGTTTTTCTTTTTATTTAATTATTGAGAAATTGATTTGGAGACAAAGAGGGCATTTTGAGAAGATAAAAATGAGAAGAATAGATTATGGATTTGATAGAAAATAATTACAGAGGCCAGAGTACTGTAATTATAGAAAAAAAGTTAAAACCCGAAGTAAAAGTACACCGATAAAGTGTAGATTAGAGTCTTGCACTTTATTTGGCCCACAATTTGCCATTTGTCAATCTCCTATTAGAGAGTAATTAAAATTTCCAAGTGTCAAGCCTCAAGTGGAGGAGAGTTTGACTTTTGAAAATTAATTATAATTACAATTAAATAATTAAGAAAGAGGTTTCAAGAAGAAGTAGGGAAGTGACACTTGGCAAATCATTTATTGTTGGTGGTTGGGATATTTTGTGCACATTAAATGAGCTCTTCCTCCCCATTTTTACTGATCAAGTTTCGGCCAAGGAGAGACAAGAGAGAAAAAGAGAGAACTTGAAGGGTGAACAAGGAGGAATCAACCAATTTGGATCACGAAGTTTGGAGTTGAGGTTAGTGGATGATTCTAAGTTGTTTCTAGCTTGATTCTCTTGAATTGGTGATTAAAATTCTGGTTCTTCCCTTCCTTTTATGCTCGCTGAAATGTATGATGTATAGGGGAGAGAGTTTTTGTTGTTCACACATATTAGAACACTTCAAAGCTTGGTTGTTCCAAGTGTTTCAAGTGATTGTATGTTATTTTTGAAGAAATTTCCTTGATGCTTCTCAAATGGTACTATTTGGCCAAGATCATCACTAGACCCTAGGATGTGTTTTTCAATATTTTGATACTTCCATTGTGTTCAAAATAGAAAATGGTGTAGGATAAACCTAAAGAACAAGTGTTGGAAGCATTAAAATCAAAGTTGTAATTTTTGGATAATTAACCCTATTTGGTTTGGTCAAGAGGAAACTGGTAGAAGGAAGTTTTTTTTTTTTTTTAAATCTAGTAGATGTTTGGAATTTAAATGAAAAATCATGTAGGAATGAGTCAAGGAGGAATTTTTAGGGTTAAGGAAACAAACTCTAAAAATTTAAAAAGAACAAAGGTGGAAGCTTCAAGGGACAAGGGTTGTCCTTGAGTTGTGTTTTTTGTTTTTGCTTGGTTTGGTTGATGATTGCTGCCCTTTTTATGGATTGCTATGTTAGGGTTTGGCATTTGTGGAAGCAAGGAAGACGAACAAGAAAATCAAGAGCATTTGGAGAAAGGTAGCAAAGTTGAATCTAACTACTAACATTAACTTTGCATTATTGATTATTGCATGATTAACTACTATTATGTGGATTAACTTTCTTGATTGTGATGTGACTGCTCTTTACACTTTCTTGCTTTGGCCTTTGTATGATTGAGTTTTTCAAATAATAAGCATGCTAATTCACCAATAGTAGCTAATATGGTTATGCATAATAATGATGCTTGTTGATGGTACAGTTGGTTAATTTTGCTATTGGGATTTCATTGAAATTTCATTCCTTCCAAATAAAATCTAACCTTTTAGGAGCTGAAACATCACAGGGCAAGCAATAGATTCAAGGTTAATTATGGTGCCAAACCATAAAATTTTGCTGGCTTTTGGTTATGTAAATATTATGTTGTTCAGTGCTGTAACCCTAACTACATAGCTAACTTTGAGTGACATTTTGACTAGGTTACAGAATGCATTAGATCACAAATTTTGATATGAATTTAGATCACATTCTAAGCTTTAATTTGATAGGTAGCACGTTAAATTAGCCAACTACACGATTTATAATGATTTTTCAAACTTAAGGTCCAAAATTTGGACAAGAATTTTTACCAAAAGGACAGTGGTGACTTCCACAAAACCTGAAACCTTTTCAAATGGAATTGGTTCACAATTTTTTTTTTGAAAGAGGATTCAAAGAGCTTTTCATAGAATTTTAAACCACTCTATTTTAATTTTTTTAAATAAAGTTATGATTTTTTGAAGTTGGACCAGAAAACTAGATTTTTATCAATAAACAGTAAAAATCTGAAAATCAGTGTTTTTGTGAAAAATTAAGCCTAAGACGATTCAATATGGTCTAAAATGATTTTGATTGAACCCTAAGTGGATCTGATAGTAAGATGTAACAAAAAATCTGGAAGATGATGAAATGGGTCTCATAATAAAGAGATTCAAGAAATTCTACAAGAACAAAGCTGGAAGAAAATTCCAATCAAAGTGAAAAGCCTCCACGTCTCAAATGGAACTGGAAGATCCAATCATAGGCTTTGAGTGCAAGAAACTAGGACACATCAAGCAAATTGCCCTCAGCTATCTAGATGAAAAGATAAGGACAAAAGAAAAGAAAAATTTAGAAAGAAGAAGGCCTTTATCACCTCAATATGGGGAAATAGCTCATCAAAAGAAGATGAAAGTGACGATGAAGAAACGACCAACATTTGTCTTGTAGCACAAGAAGATGAAGGTTCAGAGATAGACAAGGTAATTATTTCTAAACCTTCTTATGATGAATTATAGCCTGAATACAATGCTTTACATTTTGAATTGGTATGGATAGCTAAAGATTTGGTAAGCTCTAAAAAAAAATCAAAAGTTTGGAAGAACATGTAAAGCAGAAAGAGGTCAGCTTATCAACATGTATGGAGTCTGAGCAGAATGGAAAGAAAAATGAGGAACTCACAAAGACTCTATAGAAGTTTACAAAGGGTAGTGAGATCTCAAAATCATATTAGGAGCTCACTGTAATATCCCAACTTTTGGACCTAGAAGTACCGGAAATAGCCTAAATTGGATGGGCTACTAGACCCCTTTTGAGCAGAAGTTTCAAAGATGAGAAAAGAAGTCAAAGTAGTTTTAGGGACTAAACTGCAAAGTAAAAGTTTTTATGGGCTCAAGTATATTCAAGGCTAGAGGCTCCAGTAAAGTCTTAAGGGCCCATAAAGAGCAAAAAGAGTCAAAATAGGCCAAGGTTTAAGTTAGAAACCTCAAAGAGAGGATTGTATGAAGTTAAGTCCAAGTAGGGACTAAACCGTAAATTCAGAAAGTTATGACCAACAGGGGTAAAAAGGAAGAGTATACAAAGAATTCTAAGAAAATCACAGAAATGGAAAATAATATTCTAAGGCTCTTCTGTGAAGAGAAAAGATGAAAGTACCCCTGAGGTAGCTTAAATAGAATTTATGAGGTTATGGCCGGTAAAAAGTATACCATTTGAGGTAATTATTTAAAATAGCAAGAGAACTCAAAATGTCCAAAAAAATGAGGTTAAATGGTTGAAAGGTTGTACTAACTTATAAAATTAGTCCCACAACCAAAAGCCAGTGAAAATGGCTTAAATAAATTAAAAAAGCTAATTATGCTAATAAAAAGGTATTTTAGTAAATGAATTTTTATGCAAGGCTTAAAAGAAGTGTTATGGCCTAAGAAAATTTATAGATACTCTCTAGAATTAAAGGGAATTTATGGAGAAGAAGAAGAATTTTTTGAGCTCTAGAAGGCCATAAAGAAAGCCGAAAAAACGTGGGCCAAGTAAATTCGGAAGAAACTTAAGGATTAAGTTTTGATCCAACGGCTAGGATCTAATCTCCCTTCTCCTCCACCACATTTATGACACTTGGCATCTTCTAGAAGAATGAGGTAAGGATGATGCAATAAGATGATGCAATGATGATGTAAAAGTTAACTTAAAGTTCCAAGATTGCCCTTACTCTTTCTATTAGCCACCAGGGCATTTTAGTCCATTCAAGTCAAATTTTTGGCTATAAATAGAGCCTCTCCCCCATGATATTTTCAGCCAACATGAGTTTAAGAGGGAAAACTCTGCCAAAATTTAGAGAGAAAACGTAGGGGTGAAGGCCAAGAAGAAGTAACAAGATTCAAGCTTCAAGATCAAGGTATGTGATGGTTGTAGCATCTGATTTGATGCCTATTTCGAATAAGTTACTCTTTGTATCTAATTCTAAAATTTGGCATGATTAAAGTACACTCTGTAAGCTTTAAATCCATGAGTAGAACACTTCATTTGGATATGTGTACGATTTGGTGATTTTTCAAAGTTAGGGTTTGAAATCTGGAAACAATGTTTAAACTTTGAAAGAGTATCAAATTCCGTACAATTTTGGTACTGTTCAGCATAGAATTGGTTCCTGAAGCTATTTTTCTTGAAAGAGAACTTAAGGAGCTTTTAGTGAGACTTGGAACCACTCAGTTTTGATTTTCTAGAATTAATTATGAATTTTCAAATTTGAGCAAAAAATTTTGGAATTTCTGCGTGAAGAATACCTGCGAAGCAAATTTTTAGATTTGATCTTCTTAAATCTAAGGCCATCTAAAGTGGTCCTAATTGACAAGAAATGGACCTTAAGGATGGGAAATAATGAGATTTATGTTAGAAAAGCTAGAAAGAAAACCCTAAAACCAAGAGAAAGGGTTGAGGTTCAAGAAAGCTGGTCTTGAATATTATGTAATCTAGTGGTCTTAATAGATTGTGTGATCATTATGATTATGTTTAGGACCTTAGAACATCCAAGAGGATGTTTGGTTGTTGACCGAATGCCCACATGGTTGGAAAGCCAAGGGAGTCAAAGGAAAAGTAAGAGGAAAGCTTAAGGTGCAAGGTAGTAAACTTACCTATTGTCATTGCTTGATGTTATATGCTTGTGTGTTGTTGTGCACATGTTATTTGAATATTAGTATGACATGTTTTAGCTGCTGTAATTACTATTCATGATGAGTAGATTAGGTCTCCATGGCCATGCATCAAGAAGTTAGCTTTGAGCATGCCAATATCTCACTAATTAACAAGAGAATAAACAAGTTGCTTGTAGTGCATTAGCATACATCTAGCATGATTAATATGGTATTATTTACTACTGAGGTTCCCCTGAATCTCACCCCCTCCCTAACCAACCATTTAGGTCAATCATCAATGGGCAATAATGGTATGAGAACCAAGGAGAAGAAAGTGTAGAATTGTTCATGTTAATGAATGATATTATTATTCAATGTGTAATTATTATGTAATTTATGTTGTGGATGCCAATGATGCCATGTAATTAATTGTAATAGTTATGGCATGAATGAAAGTGTATGAGCATGAATGGGAAAGAGTAAGCCCATGGTATGTGTTCCAAAGAAATAAAAAGAATTAAAGTAAAGAGATGCTAAGGATAAAACGTAGGTCCTAGAGTAGTAAGTTTGTAGCTCTAGTTTGACCTATCAAACGAATGAGTTAATCCACAAGATTTGGTAGACTTATAGTACACATCCCAAGCTTTAAAATGAGAGGTAGATCACCTCAATTGGATATGTACATAAGGAGATATAAATTTCCAAATTTGAGGCATGGAATCTGAAAATTCCAGATTTTACAAAATAAACAGTAATATTTATTGATTAAACTATACAAATTGAGCAAAGATAAGTCTAATTGGATATTTTTTCCTCAAAGAGCATCAAAATAGCTTTTTGTAGAATTTTAGAACACCTCAATTTGATTTTTATGGAATTAATTATGAATTTTTGAAGTTGGGCCTGTAATCTGGAGCTTAAACAGTAAATAGTAACCCGAGTAATTATGTTGAAATTTTAAATCCACGGGCTTGTGTCATGATCTGCTTAAACCATAACGCTTGCAAATGCGTGCTCTAAGGGGTTAAAGGTAGGACATTTCATTTTGGTATCAGAGCAGAGGTTTTGACAAGTATGTAAATAGAATAAAGGTTCTGGCAAGTGTTGAGACAGAACAGAAGTTCTAGAGAGGCTCTGACTAAGGTATAAGTAGAGTATTGGTTCAAGCAAGCCCGGTATCCGAGAAAACCTAAATTAGAGAAGTAACGGGTTACTAGAATTGGTCCAATTGATGTTAAGGTATTGAGGTGTTTTCTCCATGGGAAATAGACATAGAAGAGAAGTAAGGAATGATAGAGAGTAACTTGAGAAATAAGTAGTCGCTGCTAAGAGACTCCCCCTTAGAAGAGGAATGGTTGGGTTGAGAAAGTTTGACCAGGGAATGAGTCAAAGTTGAAAGATGTCTCTAGAGGGTAATGGCTAAGAGTTTGGTAAGCCAATAAGGGGTAGGAGTCCAGACCCTAATAGGGAAGCAGGGTGACAACCTAAGCCTCGGTGTGATTGATTAAGGTACTTGACTGGAATGTCACACAACATAGATGTTTTAATGGTCAATGCCTACTGTGTAATATGGTCACTTTATGATTAGTATATAACCATAGAAATGAATGGTTAAAGGTACAGTAAGCCAGTCAGAGGTATAAGTTAATACCCTTACAAGGGAATTGAATGTCAACCTATACCTTAAGTAATCAATGTGTCCTCGATAGAGGTAAGGTAACAGGATGAGATGCTTTAGGTTTGGTCAAATCCCTGGATAGAGGTAGAAATCCCTAAGGGATAGTGAACCAAGAGAGACAGAGATTAGATGATAATGAATGAAGGGTCAATGATGACATAGGTGCCTGACCTAGATACCACACAATATGGTTATTAAATATTCGCTGTGTGATGTGATGAGGGTATGGTGATCAATACCTGGCCATAAGAAAATTGGTCATAAGGTAAAGAAAGTTAGAGAGAGTAAAGTGAGGTAAGATCTCTCTTGAGGATAGAGATGAAAGGAAATGAATAAGAACATGATAGGTGGATGGTTGCATTGGGAACTAATGCATAGAGAGAGCTAAGCAAGTTCTTGGTGATACCTAAAGCTCAATGATGCTTAGATACATGATAATGTCAAGGACTAAACAGTACTTTTTTATGTCCCTAAGGTATCCAAGAGCGTGCAGCCATGTAACTCAGGCCATTAAGAAATCTAAGAAATGAGATTCCTATAGATCGATGCCACTGCATATAAGATTGAGTAATCTAGTAGAGAGGCTCCCTTTGATAGGGATATGGTATTCGAGTAATATACCCTGGCAGAGATTGCATATGAGGAAAGTCTTGACCATAAAGTACCTTTCTAAAATTGAAAAGTAGTTCTCCGGATCAGAGTGATACTGCTCTAGTAAGAGTAAGCTATCATCTGAAGGAATGAAAGGGAAAGTAAGTGGTTGAGTTGACGATGCTCCAGTCAGAGTAATATGCCCTCCCATAGGAAAAGTAGAAGTAGTCGAGGCAAGGCACAAGATGGACCTTACCCCAGAGAGAGAGAGTGAAACTGGTTAAGACAATAGAAGTGTGATATGCAAATAGATGCTCCTCAAGTTTAACAGGGTACTATGGAATACTGAAGGATAATGAGAATATGATGATATAAGTCCTCTCTTGATGTTGTTCGAATTATTAAGAGATAGTAGGGACTACAGAGTCTTAAGACGAGGCAGCCTGGCATTAATACAATGGCAAGTTAATGGGCTCTAAAAATGAGCCAGTGCCTAAGCATTCGAAAGGCACAAGAAAAGGAAAGTGGCCTAAGGAAGCTAAAATTAAGGGCTGAAGAAAAATTGGAAGGCTAAGAATTCCAAGAGTTGATAGAAAGAATTGAGTAAGACCTAAGAAGACAATACTGATATCTGTGATTAGTCTTGGGGAATAATCAGTCAAGTTACTAGCTAAGTAGAGGTGACTTATTTTATTACTCAACTCTATGGTCTAGAGTCTCCTAGAGATCCTAAGATGGCTTAGATTGATGATAGTATTTTAGGGTCACGATGGATCCTAAAGAGGCTTACGGTAGAGCGCAATGGCTCCCAAGGTCATGAAAGACCAAGCCTAAGAGAAAGTAGCTGAGCCATAGGGGTAAGAGTATAGTACCTCTTGGGAAGACGATGACCAGAGATGAGTTTAAGATACTGAAATCTCCTTTAGTGATGGACTAATATAGGAGAGTACCCTTGACTTGTTCCAAACACCTTTATTGTTGATTAGACTGAGCTCAATTCTGTTCTAGTCAATGAAGGAAAGAAAGGAAATATGCCCTTAAAGTAAATAGAAATGGCAAGGTATACAACAAAGAATATATAAAGGCCATATTAAGAGAACCCAAAATGCCATGGTATAGTAAAATACCATGAAGACAGGCACACTGTCGTGGTATTATTATGAAAGAATAAGCCTAAAGTATAGGAAGAATGTGAGCATTGGTGACAAAATGCTTAAAAGTAAAGGCCATGCTCATGTAAATGACAGGCAAGTATAGAACAACAAGTCATGTAACTATGGCCCAGGGTTGGAACCCAGAAATGAGGTATAATGAAAAGTTGAAAAGGTAAAAGTTAAGTATAAGTGAGGAATCTCCTCAGTTAACCTCTCATTAAGGTAAGAATAGAGGGTTGACTCGGAATTTGAGGACGAAATTCTTTAGAGAGGGGAGGAATTGTAACATCCTGACTTTTGGCCTAGAAGTACCAGAAATAGCCTGAATTAGATAATAGATAGGCTACTAGACCCCTTTTGAGCAAAAGTTTCAAAGATGAGAAAGGAAGTCAAAACAGTTTTAGGAACTAAACTGCAAAGTAAAGTTTTCAGGGGCTCAAGTATAATCAAGGCTAGAGGCTCCAGTAAAGTCTTAAGGGCTTGAAAAAGAGAAAAGAGAGTAGAAACATCTAACATCCCAAATTTTGGCTCATAGATACAAGTAATAGTACAAGGAAAGGATGATTACTAAGTCTAATGCAACGAAAGTCTCGGAGATCCCTCGGAAGGAAAAAGAGATTTTCCAAGGGCAAATATGTAAAACAATAGTGTTTGGTGTCACACCTTACTTATATAATATCTTAGCATTCATTTAGAACCATTCCAAACCACTTTGGATGGTCTTAAGCTTAAAAATTTCAATTTGGACGTTAATTTTCGGAAAATTACTGTTCACTGTCCAGTTTTCAGATTACAGGTCCAACTTTGAAAAATCATAACTAATTCTAGAAATATCGTATGGAGGTGTTCCAAAATTCTACGGGAAGCTCTTTCAATGCTCTTTAAGGAAAAAATATTCAACTGAACTCATCCTCACTGAAAAAGTACAGTTTATTGGATTAAAATTACTATTCATTTGGTAAAATCTGAACTTTCCAGATTCTGCGCCTTAACTTTGAAAATTCATATCTCATTGTATACACATCCAAATGATGTGATTTACCACTCATTTTAAATCTTGGGATATGCATTATAAGTGTACCAAATTTCGTAGCTTAACTCATTCATATGATAGGTCGAACTGAAGCTTGAAATTAATTGCTTCAGGACCTACGTTTTATCCCTTAATATCTCTTTACTTTAATTCTTTTTATTTCTTTGGCATACCTAACATGGGCTTACTTTTTCCCATTCATGCTCATATACTTTCATTCATGCCATAAACATCCTAAGCACATACATTGAATTGATGGCATTCATAACATAACTTACAACATAGGAGAATTAAACATTGAATAATAATATCAATCATTAGCATTAATAATTCTCCACTTTTTCTCCTTGCTTCTCATGCCCTTAGTGCCCATCATTGATTTGACCTAAATGGTTGGTTATGAAGGGATGAGATTCGGGAGAATCTCAGTAGCAAACATTACCACATACATGCACAAGATGGATGCTAGTGTATGGTATGTAGTTTTTCATAAATTTAAGTTAACTAGTGACATGCCATCATGCTTTATGCTTGGTATAAAAATGCATGGCCATGGGAACATATTAAAAATAGCATTTCCAGCAACAATCATCATGTCACAACATCATTCAAACAACAAATACAAACCAACACATAAGCATGCCATGTCAAGCACATAAAGGGTAAGTTCACTACCTTGCACCTCAAGCTTTCCTCTTACTTTTCCTTGACTCCCTTGACTTTCCAACCATGTGGACATTCGGTCAACATCACTAAACATCTCTTGGATGTTCCAAAGGTCCTAAACACAACCATAATGATGACACAATCCATTAGGACCATTAGATTACATAAAGTTCAAGACTAGCTTTCTTGAACCTCAACCCCTTTCTCTTAGTCTTAGGGTTTTCTTTCTAACTTTTCTAATATAAATCTTATCATTTTACATCCTTATGATCTATTTCCTATCAATTAGGACCACTTTAGATGGCTTTAGATTCAAGAATATCAAATCTGGAAATTTTGGTTCGCGGGTACTGTTCACGCAGAATCTCCAGAATTTTTGCTCAACTTTGAAAATTCATAATTAAATCTATAAAAATACAAATTGAGTGCTTCCAAGTCTCACTAAAATATTATTAAGTTAAATTTAAAGGAAAAATAGTTTCAGGAACCAATTCTACGCCGAACAGTATCAGAATTGTACGGAACTCAACACCCTTCCAAAAGCTTAACACTGTTTCCAGATTTCAAATCCTAAATTTGAAAAATCACCATAAATCGTACACATATCCAAATGAAGTGTTCTACCCATGGATTTAAAGCTCACAGAGTGTACTTTAAGCATGAAAAATTTCAGAACCAGATATGAACAGTAACTAATTCGAAAAAGCCATCAAATCAGCACGTAATTCTTCCAATTTTCACATAGATCCACTTGGATCTACCATACTTTGAGGTGTTCTAGCAAGATCTAACAACCAAACTCCCTTCCCCACTCATCAACCATTTTGACCAGCCATTAAAAGGAGAGAAGACAGATTTTTCAACCTTAAAAGAGAAGGAAAACAAGACAAGAACAGATCTAGAACCAAGATCTCACCTTGAATCCTTAATTGATGACCAAAGTTGATAGCTTTTCCTTGGTTCTCCTTCAAAACCCTCTCTTTTCCCTCTTCCTCTCACTTGGATGAAATTCCATCAGCAATTAGGGGGAGAAGAAGCTCATTAATGTGTACAAAATATCCCACCAACCATCATTAATGTTATGCCAAGTGTCATTAGCCTACTTAATCTTAATCCTCTCTCTTAATTAACTTAAATCATAATGTAATTAAATTTCAAAGTCAAGATCCTCTCCATTGGTAGCTTGACACTTGGAAAGCTTTAATTACCATCCATTAAAGGCTTGACAAGTGGCGACTTGTGGCTCAAGTAAAGTGCAAGACTCTGATTAATACTTTATCGGTGCACTTTTACTCCGGGTTTAACTTTTTTTCTCTAATTACAGTGCTCTGGCCTCTGTAATTATTTTCTGTCAGATCTATAAATTCTCTTTAATTCTAGAGAGTATCTATGAACTTTCTTAGCCCATAACACTTCCTTTAAGCCTTGCATAAAATTCATTTACTAAAATACCCTTTTATCGGCAAAACCGGCTCTTTAATTTCTTAAAGCCACTCTACTGGCCTTTTGGTTACGGGACTAATTTTATAAATTAGTACAACCTTTCAACCATTTAACCTCATTTTTGTATACACTTTTGAGGTCTCTTGCTATTTCAAATACTTACCTCAAATGGTATACTTTTTACTGGTCACAACCTCATAAATTCCATTTAAGCTGCCTCAGGGGTATTTTCATCTTTTCTCTTCATAGAAGAGTCTTAGAATATTATTTCCCATTTTCTGGGATTTTCTTGGAATTTTTTATACACTCTTCCATTTTTGCCCTTATTGGTCATAACTTTTTGAATTTACGGTTTTACCCCTGCTTAAGCCTAACCTCATAGAACCATCTCTTTGAGGTTTCTAACTTATCCATTGGCTTGTATCTAGCCTCTTTTCTCTTTTTGGGCCTTCGAGACTTTACTGGAGCCTCTAACCTTAATTATACTCGAGCCCCTGAAAACTTTTACTTTGCAGTTTAGTCCCTAAAACTGCTTTAACTTCTTTTCTCGTCTTTGGGACTTCTGCTCACAGGGGTCTGGTAACCTATTTAATTTAGGCTATTTTTGAAACTTCTAGGCCTAAAAGTCTGGATGTTACATTCGGGGACTAAAGAATGATGAAATGAAAACAATTAAGGGCCAGAGGTTATGCCAAAAACTTGCAAGAGATGGTTCCGAAGGTTAGGCCTAAGGAGGGACCAAATTGCAAAGAAAAGATTCCTAGGCCAAGTAGGGACCTAATTGTAAATAATAAAAGTTCTGGTCAGCCAATGCTTAGAGTTAGCAAAAATGGCCTAAATGACTTAGAAAAATTCCAGAAAAATGGAAATAGGATTCCAGAGCCGATATAAGGCTAGAAATGATGAAAATGCCCTGAAGTCATTGCAGGGTTTTGGACAATTTGAGATAGTAACTTAAATTAAATTATTTAAGCTATGAGATGGCCTCAAATAATCAGGAAAAACTGATGAACAGTAGTTGAGGAATTTACACAGATTGTAAAATTAATTTCGTCCCCAGAAACTGACAAGGTTAGCTTTAATTAAATTTAAAGCCTATTTATACCTTATCCGGGGAAAGTCAAAATAGCTGTCTAGAGTTTGACTTTTGACCCGAGAAAAATTAGAGGAATTTCCCGTGATGAAAGGGTAAGAATGAAACCCAGAGACAGATCAATGGAGTTACGAGACGATAGAAAGAATTCGGAGAAGGTAACCTTGATTAAGTATTATTTAATAATATTTCTGGGAAAAGGAGAAAGAAAATATCTAAAAACTATCATGACGGCGCTGAGTCAGCATGCTGAGTCACCAAAGGCAATCATGACACTTACGAGTCATCATGCTGAGTCAGCAGAAGATATTTATGGAAAGCATAAAAATCAGAACGCAGTACGGAAATATTTTAGACAGTCCTTTGTCTACCCATTATAGTGAAATCTCTACTGTGTGACTTAGTAAGGTTAAATAGCCTATCAGTAGAGCTAATTATTTTCACCTATGTTGCTCTAAGATGGCGCCATATATGTACTTTATTTAAGATGAGAAAATGGTGCCAAAACATGTCCTAGTGGTACCGGGTAAGTTCAGACTAAAAAAAAGTACTCTATACAGTGTAGAATGGCAAAATAGGTAAGGGAATACCTAAAGGCTATATTTGACATGAATTTTATATTAATTTCCTCCCTATTTTAATGTCAAAATGATGAAGGAATATGGAAGAGACAAGTGTATAGTTAGATGGGAAAATAAGGTATGACGTGTACTGTTGAATGCAAGACACATGTACGGTCGGATGCAAGACACGTGTGCTATTGGATTAAATACATGTGGCTTGATGATGTAAGCATGATGTCATTAAGATGAGGTAAGCATGATGTCATAGGACACATGTCATCACAAGATAAAAAGAGAAAATCGACAGTCCAGATTAAGCCACATATTTTTAAGATCAATGGCCGAGATTCGGTCTTGTTTTCTATAAATACCCCTCCCCACCCCCTCCATTTCGTCCAAGCACAAAGAACCTATGAGGAAGCTCTTGCAAAATGGTTTTTAGAGAGAGAAAGAAGAGAGAGAAAGAAAGGCCAAGTGATCCTAAGCCAGATCAAGCTCTAAAACAAGGTATGTGTGCCGTTTTTTATGTAGTTTCTACCTCCCTTGTTATTTTGAGCTGGTGGTTGGTTTGATTGGATTTTTGATGATTGAAATCCTATGGGGAGGTGCTGCACAAAATTTATTGGAATAGGAGAAGATGATATGGATGTTAAAAGCATGTTTAAAGGCTTGGAAACAACAAGAATCAAGTGGTTCTCTGTTAATTTTGCAAGAAATCCAACTTTCCCTTTGTTTGTGATTCTATTCGGCCTTAACTATTCTGAATGGTTAGGATTGGATTTTGATTGTTTTAAGCTTGGAAATGGGTTCTACATACAAAATTATGTGGGGATAGTATGTGGAAATAATGTTAGGAAGGTTGGAATTGAAACTCAAAAGTTAAAGTTCAAGTATGTTCAAGAAAGAATCAAGTAGAGATAAGTTGATGACTTGAAAGAATCAAGTAAAGATAAGTTGATGACTTGATTCTAATAATTGTTTTGCATCATGTAGTGATGTGTTTAGGACCTTGGAACATCCTAGAGAATGTTTAATGGTGTTGACCGAAAATCCATAGGGTTGGAAAGACAAGAGAATCAAAGGAAAGCAAGAGGAAAGCTATGTTACAAGGTAGTAAACTTACCTATATTGCGTGCTTAATATGTATGCTTGCATGATATGGTTGAATTGTCATGATGTGACTAAGCTATGATGAGATGTTTGCAAAGTTATGTTTGCAATTTTATGTTATGTTTTGCCTTGGCAATATGTTATGGAAGCATGAAATGCTTAGCTTACTTTCCATGGCATTCATGTGTTAGTGTTATAACTGAAGGGAATTGAAAAACGCACAACGGAAAATAAATTTAAAATTTCAATCCCTTGCCCGGATCTACCGATTGTGTTTAAGTCAAGTAGTAAGAAGCATTACCTTCGATGTTCGATTTCTTGGTGCTCGGTGATTCTGCCGTTCAGGATGCCTCTGCTGCCCCCTTTGTCGTTCGAAGTCGACAACTCCGGTCGGCTTCCTCTACCGGTATCCACACGAATAGCTCTCCAGTCACGAACGACGTGCTAGCGCCTCTTTGTCCGTCTAGGGTTTTTCAAAGAATCCGTCCTCCTCTCTCTATTTTTGGCCGTCTCTTATCTGCAAGCTTTCGCCCTCTCACTCACCAAAACCCTAGCTCCTAATATCAAATATATAGGATGCTATAGGTATTATGAATGATATTTAATTTCGAAATTAATCCTAAATTAATTCTGAAATTAATACAATATCAAATATTGCCTAATCAGATAAGAGAACAATTAAATAAATATGGTTTATATTAAATCCGTCTCACAGATTTAATTCACCTATTTATTTAATTCAAAATAAAGATATGACGGAATTAATTTACATAGATCTAATTTATCCTTATAAATTAAATCTAACAATTAATATCTCTTATATTTATATAATATATATATATACGAATTATATATATATACACGTCCACCCTATATTATTCATTGAATCTGGACATATCTTAGATTCAATGAATCTGGACATCATAACTCGTGTTGGGCTATTTTGTGTGCGACCCTGTAGGCCCATATGAAGTTGGCAGTGGGCCATTAACTATAATGACTCACAAGTCGTAAGCGGTCTCTAGCAAGACATCACGACTACCCAAATCATATGAGGATCATTGAACGATGTAACCTTTCATACAACCATATCACGTCCCTTTTGTCACACGACATTTTGGTCATGGATGAGGCATGGAGAACGTCATCCTCCTATTCATGACCGTTACTTTCTCGATCCCTGAGTAGTCTGAGTATAGAAATGGAACTACCTTTCCATTATAGTATGGCCATACATTTCTCAGACTCACTCATCGAGGGGCCCAGTAATATCTCTCTACGAATGTGAGGGACAAATTCCATCTTGACCATTCACATTCCTCCGCATGAAAAACCACTAAGCCTGAACATAGTCTTTATGATCACTCGGTCAAAAGTGACTTTTGACTAGGTCAAAGCTGAGCGTTTCTCATGTAGGAATCCATGATGATCTCAGGTCAAAGGGCACAGTGACATGGTTTGTATATGAGAGAAGCTTATGACTTAACCCATGCAGCTCTCTCATAGCGGGTCGGTCCAACACCTTGTACTCTTACATGTGCCTATGACTTTAATTTATATCTCTATATATCTTTAAAGTCATACTGGTCTTATTTCATCTTTGCTCCCACATAGATGACCGACCAGGGACATTTAGGATAAATCATGAGTTATCCAAGGATAGTCATCACAGTAAACATGCAAATAATATGATAACGTAATTAATAAATTCATAAATCAACAATGTTCAAAACATAATGATTGGCCCCTAGGGCACAATTTCCAACATCCTCCCACTTGCACTAGGTACAATCATTAATTTGTCTAATTCCCATTGACCTAACATGACGCTCATGCTTTGCTTGCACAAGCGGCTTTGTTAGAGGATCAGCAACATTGTCTTCTCCTGCTACTTTGCATATTTTTATATCACCTCTATCGTTGATTTCTCTGATGAGATGAAATCGCCTGAGTATATGCTTGGTCCTTTGATGTGACCTAGGCTCTTTGGCCTGTGCAATGGCACCGCTGTTGTCACAGAACAAAGTTATTGGATCTGAGATGGTAGGTATCACCCCAAGTTCAGTAATGAACTTCCTAATCCAAACGGCTTCCTTAGCTGCATCAGATGCTGCTATATACTCAGCTTCCGTTGCAGAATCCGCTATAGTGCCCTGCTTAGAGCTCTTCCAGCTTACTGCTCCATTATTCAGGAGGAATATGTATCCCGATTGCGATTTACTGTCGTCCTGGTCAGTTTGGAAACTTGCATCTGTGTAACCAGTTACACAGAGCTCATCATCCAATCCACCATAGACCAAGAATAAGTCCTTAGTCCTTCTTAAGTACTTAAGGATATTCTTGACAGCAGTCCAATGGCCCTCACCAGGGTCCTGTTGATATCTGCTAGTCATACTTAAGGCAAACGAGACATCCGGTCGAGTACATAACATGGCGTACATGATAGATCCTATAGCCGAGGCATATGGAACCTTACTCATGCGACCTCGCTGATCAGGTGTACTAGGACACAAATCCTTGCTGAGGTGAATACCATGAGACATGGGTATGAAACCCCTCTTTGATTCCTGCATACTGAACCTATGCAGTATTTTGTCTATGTATGTGCTCTGACTTAGTCCTAGAAGTCTTTTAGATCTATCTCTATAGATCCTAATTCCTAGGATGTAGGTGGCTTCACCCAAGTCTTTCATTGAGAAAGACTTTCCTAACCAAGACTTGACAATCTGCAAGGTAGGAATGTCATTCCCAATAAGTAGGATGTCATCGACATAGAGTACCAAAAACACAACTGTGCTCCCACTAACCTTCTTGTACACACAAGGTTCATCAGCATTTTGAAGAAATCCAAACCCTTTGACTACTTCATCAAAACGATGATTCCAACTCCGAGATGCTTGCTTCAATCCATAAATGGACCTTTGAAGCTTGCACACCTTACCAGAGTCCTCGGAACGCACAAACCCTTCAGGTTGTGTCATGTACACATCCTCAAGTAGCTTTCCATTAAGGAATGCTGTCTTGACGTCCATCTGCCATATTTCATAGTCATAATATGCTGCAATGGCAAGGAGGATTCTGATTGACTTGGCCATTGCAACCGGGAAAAAGTCTCATCATAGTCCACACCATGAGTTTGAGTAAATCCTTTTGCAACCAGCCGTGCCTTGTAGACATTTACATTGCCATCCATGTCGGTTTTCTCCTTAAAAACCCACTTGCACCCGACGGTTTTTACACCTTCAGGCGGATCGACTAAGGTCCAAACCTGATTGTCGTACATGGATTGCATCTCAGACTTCATGGCATTAAGCCATTTTTCAGAGTTTGGTCCCACTATAGCCTCTTGATAGGTAGTCGGCTCATTATGCTCAATGAGCAACACATCACGATTGTCAGAAATCAGAAATCCATATCTCTGAGGCTGAAACCGTGCCCTATTAGATCTCCGTGGACCTTGCGTGACTTGAGGAGTCTCAACAACTTGTTGTGAGTTATCTCCGATTTCCACCTATAGGTCTGTGGTGTCTTGTGGCTCTCGAACTTCTTCGAGCTGTACCTTGCTCCCACTGGTTCTTTTAGAGATAAATTCTCGTTCGAGAAAGATACCATTTCTGACAACAAACACTTTGTTATCGGTGGGGTTGTAGACATAGTATCCCTTGGTTTCCTTAGGATATCCCACAAAAAGGCACTTTGAGGATTTGGGCGCTAATTTATCTGAGGCTTGTTGCTTAACATAGACCTCACATCCCCAAATCTTGAGAAAAGACAAACTAGGTTTTCTCCCAGTCCATATCTCATAGGGAGTCTTTTCAACTGCCTTAGATGGAACACGATTCAGTGTGAACGCAGCTGTCTCTAGGGCATGGCCCCAAAAGGACGGTGGAAGATCTGTTCGACTCATCATGGATCGAACCATATCTAATAGTGTTCGATTCCTCCGTTCAGAAACACCATTCCATTGTGGTGTTCCTGGAGGAGTCAATTGTGAGACTATCCCACAACTCCTAAGATGATCAATGAACTCTTGGCTCAAATATTCACCACCCCGATCAGATCGAAGGGCTTTAATTGTTTTGCCAAGCTGGTTTTGTACTTCATTTTGAAATATCTTGAACATTTCAAAAGACTCGGATTTATGTTTCATCAGATAGATGTACCCATATCTGCTAAAATCATCTATAAATGTGATGAAGTACGAATAACCTCCTCTGGCATTTGTATTCATCGGTCCACACACATCTGTATGTATGAGGCCCAACAAATCTGTGGCCCTCTCACTGTGCCCAGTGAAAGGTGACTTAGTCATCTTTCCTAACAAGCAAGACTCGCAAGTATCATATGATTCAAAATCAAATGAGTTGAGAAATCCATCTTGATGGAGTTTAGAAATGCGTTTCTCATTTATGTGGCCTAGACGACAGTGCCAGAGGTATGTCGGATTCAAATCGTTTGGTTTGACCCTTTTGGCGGTTATGTTATAGATATTTCCATGATTGAGTTGTTCTAAATTCAATATATAATGATCACCATGCAAATCACCATGAGCATAGAAAACATCATTACGATAAATAGAACATCTACCATTCCCAGCAATGGAAGTATAACCTTCCTTATCCAAATAAGAAAGAGAAACAATGTTACTACTCAAAGCAGGAACATAATAGCAATTGTTCAAAACTAACAAAAGCCCAGTGGGCAGAACTAATTCATAAGCGCCTACAGCTAAAGCAGCAACCCTTGCTCTGTTTCCAACTCGTAGGTCAACTTCGCCCTTCTTCAGCTTCCTACTGTCCTTTAGACCCTGCACATTTGTACAAATGTGAGAACCACATGCAGTATCTAATACCCATGTAGTGGAAGTAGAAAGATGAATGTCTATAACATAAATACCTGAAGTGATAGCCCCGCTATCCTTCTTGTTCTTTTTCAGATCTTCGAGGTAGAGCTTGCAATTCCTCTTCCAATGACCAGGTTCATTGCAGAAGAAGCAGACTCCTTCCTTTGGAGGCTTTGCCTTCTTTGGTGCAGGCTTGGTTTGAGGATTGCCTGACTCTCTGGTCTTACCAGATGAGCCATGACCTTTCCCTTTGCCCTTGCCTTTGCCTTTCTTCTTCATATCCTTTCCTTTCTGAACCATCAAAACAGAACTGGGCTTCTTCTTAACACTCGGCTCAGCAGTTTTAAGCATCCCATGCAGTTCAGAAATAGATTTCTCCATGTTGTTCATGTTGTAGTTCATGACAAACTGGTCATAACTTTCGGGGAGTGAGTTCAAGATCAAATCTGTAGCTAACTCCTGGCTCATGGGAAATCCAAGCCTTTCAAGGTGATCAATGTACCCTTTCATCTTTAAGACATGAGCACTGACTGATGCACCTTCAGCCATCTTGCAGGAATGTAAGGCCTTAGTGGTCTCATACCTCTCTTGCCTTGCCTGTTGCTGGAACATTTCCTTGAGATGGACAATCATCTCATAAGCCTCCATGTGTTCCAGATCTCTTTGGAGCTCTGGAACCATGGTGGCAAGCATCAAGCATCCCACATCGACAGAGTCTTCCTTATGCTTTGCGTAAGCATCTCTCTGAGCTCTAGGAGCGTTGGCTGCTGGCTCTTCAGGAATGGGTTGATCTAGGACATGTGCCTTTCTTTCATGCTTGAGAACAATTCTCAAGTTCCTAAACCAGTCAAGAAAGTTTGTCCCATTGAGTTTGTCCTTCTCAAGGACAGATCGCAACGATAATATAGCAGTATTACTAGTCGTCATGATTCTACAATTAAAATATGCAATTGAATTAGCAATCTCCCACTAAATATACAACCCTCAATGTATTAATTAGTGGGCTAAGATCCATATTTGGCTTAAACTTAAGTCCGCTTTGGCAGGACGCTTAAAATTAAGTTATTTAGGTAGGTAACACCTTTACCAATTACATCAAATGTAACTCTTAGATGTTCATGGGATTCTATCATCATATGATCCGGCATGTCTTAATCCCATCTAATGCCTTGAGACCCAAAACCGTTTTGTTAGTCTCAATTAAGTCAAACAATAACAAACATATGTGAGTAGCACTATTACTCTTGCTTATCTCCCCAAGATAACTTAAATGCACCCACTTTGGTGGAGGCTACAAGTGAGTGATCGAGGTTTTGATAAGTGTTCATTAATTGACGGCATTATGACTTAAGATTTCATTTAGAGGGCTTAATTAACTATCTGGTTTACTAGAATGCATGTATCGCGGTTGTATCTCATACAAGTAATATGCGTATAAAACATACATAGAGTAACATAATCATAAGATGCATGATTTTAAACGTGACTCAATATGGCTCACCTACCCTAAGTCCCCTCAAGCCAATGAGAGGAGCTCTCTAATAAGAAAAAGAAAATTACATAAAGAAACCTCATTTTTAACATTGAGGGGAGTGAGATGAGAAGAGAATGTACATCGAGAGAAAGTAGAGGAAGGCACGACACACAGGCCGTATTTAGAAAAATTACAACACTTGTAATCTAGAGCCATATTGTTCACCATACCCAAACAGTCAAGAATCAATATTCATATTATGTGAAGGGCAATAATGTTACAAAACTAAAACATTCATACATCAAGAAAGGCAGTATAGGTTACGATTAAGTCGCGCTATGATTAGATAGCCACGGCAGTCCCGCTACGTTCAGTTTCAATTTCAGTTTCAATTCGGATTCCCTATATGTCATACATAACCTCCTATGTTCATAACGATTATCTTCTATGTTCATAATGATTATCTTCGCACAATGATTGTACAATAGGCACGTTCAATTCGAATTACAGATTATACAATATGCACATTCAATTCAAATTACAGAAACAACTAGTCAGACATAGCGCACAGGATCGACCAAGAAATTCAACATACATCACATGTATCAACAACCGAACCTAACTTAAACACAGAACGGCACGGCTCTAATGCCACTGAAGGGAATTGAAAAACGCGCAAAGGAAAATAAATTTAAAATTTCAATCCCTTGCCCAGATCTTCTGATAGTGTTTAAGTCAAGTAGTAAGAAGCATTACCTTTGATGTTCGATTTCTTAGTGGCTCGGTGATTCTGCCGTTTAGGATGCCTCTGCTTGCCTCCTTTGTCGTTCGAAGTCGACAACTCCGGTCGGCTTCCTCTACCGGTATCCACACGAATAGCTCTCTAGTCACGAACGACGTGCTAGCGCCTCTTTGTCCGTCTAGGGTTTTTTAAAGAATCCGTCCTCCTCTCTCTAATTTTTGGCCGTCTCTTATTTGCAAGCTTTCGCCCTCTCACTCACCAAAACCCTAGCTCCTAATATCAAATATATAGGATGCTATAGTTATTATGAATGATATTTAATTTCGAAATTAATCCTAAATTAATTCCGAAATTAATGCAATATCAAATATTGCCTAATCAGATAAGAGAACAATTAAATAAATATGGCTTATATTAAATCCGTCTCACAGATTTAATTCACCTATTTATTTAATTCAAAATAAAGATATGACGGAATTAATTTACATAGATCTAATTTATCCTTATAAATTAAATCTAACAATTAATATCTCTTATATTTATGTAATATATATATACGAATATATATATACACGTCCACCCTATATTATTCATTGAATCTGGACATATCTTAGATTCAATGAATCTGGACATCATAACTCGTGTTGGGCTATTTTGTGTGCGACCCTGTAGGCCCATATGAAGTTGGCAGTGGGCCATTAACTATAATGACTCACAAGTCGTAAGCGGTCTCTAGCAAGACATCACGACTACCCAAATCATATGAGGATCGTTGAACGATGTAACCTTTCATACAACCATATCACGTCCCTTTTGTCACACGACATTTTGGTCATGGATGAGGCATGGAGAACGTCATCCTCCTATTCATGACAGTTACTTTCTCGATCCCTGAGTAGTCTGAGTATAGAAATGGAACTACCTTTCCATTATAGTATGGCCATACATTTATCAGACTCACTCATCAAGGGGCCCAGTAATATCTCTCTACGAATATGAGGGACAAATTCCATCTTGACCATTCACATTCCTCCGCATGAAAAACCACTAAGCCTGAACATAGTCTTTATGATCACTCGGTCAAAAGTGACTTTTGACTAGGTCAAAGCTGAGCGTTTCTCATGTAGGAATCCATGATGATCTCAGGTCAAAGGGCACAGTGACATGGTTTGTATATGAGAGAAGCTTATGACTTAACCCATGCAGCTCTCTCACAGCGAGTCGGTCCAACAACTTGTACTCTTACATGTGCCTATGACTTTAATTTATATCTCTATATATCTTTAAAGTCATACTAGTCTTATTTCATCTTTGCTCTCACATAGATGACCGACCAGGGACATTTAGGATAAATCATGAGTTTATCCAAGGATAGTCATCACAGTAAACATGCAAATAATATGATAACGTAATTCATAAATTCATAAATCAACAATGTTCAAAACATAATGATTGGCCCCTAGGGCACAATTTCCAACAATAACATGTCATGCATGTGCATTATGTCTTGCATACTTATGGGTAGTGTTTGCTACTGAAATTCCCCCGAATCTCACCCCTCCCTAACCAACTATTTAGGTCAATCAATGGTAGGCAATAATGGCATGAGAGACAAGGAGAAGGAAGTGGAGAATTATTGATGTTAATGAATGATGTTATTATTCAATGTATAATTCTCCTATTTTGTAATCTATGTTATGCATGCCAATAACATCATGTATTTAATTACAATGTTTATAGGATGAATTGAAATGTATGAGGATGATTGGGAAAGTGTAAACCCAATTTATGTATGCCAAAAAAATAGAAAGAATTAAAGTAAAAAGAGGTTAGGGGATAAAACGTAGGTTATGGAACAGTGAGTTTGTAGCTCCAGTTTGACTTACCAAATGAATGAGTTAAGCCATAAAATTTGGTAGATTCATAGTACACATCCCAAGCTTTAAAATAAGAGGTAGATCGCCTCAATTGGATGTGTACACAAGCAGATACATTTTTTATAGAATTAGTTATGATTTTTGAAATTGGGCCTGTAATCTGGAATTTGAACAGTGAATAGTAATCCGAGTAATTATGTTGAAATTTTAAATCCACGGGCTTGTGTCATGACCTGCTTGAACCATAACACTTACTAATGCGCACTCTAAGGGGTTAAAGGTAGAATGTTTCAAAATGGACCAAGGGTTAAGTTAGAAACCTCAAAGAGAGGATTGTATGAAGTTAAGTCCAAGCAGGGACTAAACCGTAAATTCAGAAAATTATGACCAACAGGGGTAAAAATGGAAGAGTATACAGAGAATTCCAAGAAAATCCCAAAAAATAAGAAATAATATTCTAAGGCTCTTCTGTGAAGAGAAAAGATGAAAGTACTCTTGAGGCAACTTAAATAGAATTTATGAGGTTATGACCGATGAAAAGTATACCATTTGAGGTAATTATTTAAAATAGCAAGAGACCTCAAAAAATTGAAAAAAATGAGGTTAAATGGTTGAAATGTTGTACTAACTTATAAAATTAATCTCGTAACCAAAAGGCTAGTGGAAATGGCTTAAATAAATTAAAAAGCCGATTATGCCGATGAAAAAAGTATTTTAGTAAATGAATTTTTATGCAAGGCTTAAAGGAAGTGTTATGGCCTAAGAAAATTTATAGATACTCTCTAGAATTAAAGGGAATTTATGGAGCATACAGAAGAATTTTTTGAGCTCCGGAAGGCCATAAAGAAAGCCGGAGAAACGTGGGCCAAGTAAATTGGGATGAAACTTAAGGATTAAGTTTTGATCCAACGACTAGGATCTAATCTCCCTTCTCCTCCACCACATTTGTGACACTTGGAATCTTCTAGAAAAATGAGGTAAGGATGATGCAAGAAGATGATGCAATGATGATGTAAAAGTTAACTTGAAGTTTCAAGATTGCCCTTACTCCTTCTATTAGCCACCAAGGGCATTTTAGTCCATTCAAGTCAAATTTTTGGCTATAAATAGAGCCTCTTCTCCCCTCATATTTTTCTCCAACATGAGTTTAAGAGGGAAAACTCTACCAAAATTTAGAGAGAAAAACGTAGGGATGAAGGCCAAAAAGAAGGAACAAGATTCAAGCTTCAAGATCAAGGTATGTGATGGTTATAGCATCTGATTTGATGCCTATTTCGAATAAGTTACTTTTTGTATTTGATTCTAAAATTTGGTATGATTAAAGTACACTCTATAAGCTTTAAATCCATGGGTAGAACGCTTCATTTGGATATGTGTACGATTTATGATTATTTTTCAAAGTTAGGGTTTGAAATCTGGAAACAATGTTTAACCTTTGGAAGAGCATCGAATTCCGTACAATTTCAGTACTGTTCATCATAGAATTGGTTCCTAAATATTTTTTGTTGAAAGCAAACTTAAGGATCTTTCAGTAAGACTTGGAACCACTCAGTTTTGATTTTTCTATAATTAATTATGAATTTTCAAATTTGAGCAAAAAATTTCTGGAATTTCTGTGTGAATAGTACCCGCGAAGCAAAATTTTCAGATTTGATGTTCTTGAATCTAAGGCCATCTAAAGTGGTTCTAATTGACAAGAAATGGATCTTAAGGATGGGAAATGATGAGATTTATGTTAGATAATCTAGAAAGAAAACCCTAAAACCAAGAGAAAGGGTTAAGGTTCAAGAAAGCTGGTCTTGAATATTATGTAATCTAGTGGTCCTAATAGATTGTGTGATCATTATGATTGTGTTTAGGACCTTGGAACATCCAAGAGGATGTTTGGTGATGTTGACTGAATGCCCACATGGTTGGAAAGCCAAGGGAGTCAAAGGAAAAGTAAGAAGAAAGCTTGAGGTACAAGGTAGTGAACTTACCTATTGTCATTACTTAATGTTGTATGCTTGTGTGTTGCTGTGTACATGTTATTTGAATGCTATTATGACATGTTTTGGCTATTGTAATTGCTATATATGATGAGTAGATTATGTCTCTATGGCCATGCATCAAGAAGTTAGCTTTGAGCATGCTAATATGTCACTAAATAACAAGAGAATAAACAAGTTGCGTGTAGTGCATTAGCATCCATCTAACATGATTAATATGGTATTGTTTGCTACTGAGATTCCCCTGAATCTCACTTCCTCCCTAACCAACCATTTAGTTCAATCATTAATGGGCAATAATGGCATGAGAAGCAAGGAGAAGAAAGTGAAAAATTGTTCATGTTAATGAATGATATTATTATTCAATGTGTAATTCTCCTATTATGAAATTTATGTTGTAGATGCCAATAGTGCCATGTAATTAATTATAATAGTTATGGCATGAATGAAAGTGTATGAGCATGAATGGGAAAGAGTAAGCCCATGGTATGCATGCCAAAGAAATAAAAAGAATTAAAGTAAAGAGACGTTAAGGGATAAAACGTAGGTCCTGGAGCAGTGAGTTTGTAGCTCTAGTTTGACTTATCAAACGAATGAGTTGATCCATGAGATTTGGCAGACTTATATCACACATCCCAAGCTTTAAAATGAGAGGTAGATCACCTCAATTGGATATGTACATAAGGAGATACGAATTTTCAAATTTGAGGCATAGAATCTGGAAGTTCCAGATTTTACAAAATAAACAGTAATATTTATTGATTAAACTGTATGAATTGGGTAAATATAAGTCCAATTAGATATTTTTTTCTCAAAAAACATCAAAATAGCTTTCTGTAAAATTTTAGAACACCTCAATTTGATTTTTATGGAATTAGTTATGAATTTTTGCAGTTGGCCCTGTAATCTGGAGCTTAAACAGTAAATAGTAACCCAAGTAATTATGTTGAAATTTTAAATCCACGAGCTTGTGTCATGATCTGCTTGAAGTATAACGCTTGCAAATGCGTGCTTTGAGGAGTTAAAGGTAGGACATTTTACTCACTAATGTATAATGGACAAATCCAAAATAGGATATGACCCTACTCTTGTAAAGTGGTGAACTATTGTATCAACATTCTTTAGAAATTCAGTTCATTTTTCTAATGCTTTTGTACATTGTTCTTACTACAACTGTAAGGGTCATACAACATCTTCTTGTCATCACAAGAAGAAAGGAACTTACAAAACATTAAAATTGGTGACCAAAGGTAGTTATGTACCACAGACAAACCAAACTAACCTGAAAGGACCGAAAAAGCTATGGGTACCTAAATATGATTTTTCTAATGTAGGTTTATCTTAAGGCATCTAAAATAAATAAATGGTACATTAACGGAAAATGCTCTAAACACATGACAAGTGACACTGACAAATTCTCCACATTCAAAAAGAAGGTGGCAAAGTAAGCTTCGGAGGAAATCAGTCTGGAAGAATAGTTGGAATTAGAGAAATAGGAAGTGACAAGGGAATGCAAGTTGGACATGTGTATTACGTCGAAGGACTCTATCACAACTGACTTATTTTAGTCAAAGTACTAATAAAAATAATTGGATAATCTTTGATTCAGAGGAATGTATGATTATCAGCAAGGATGACCTACCACTAATTAAGAAGGAAGAACTGAATGTGAAGCTGAGAGCTTAAAGGGATGGTAATTGCTATACTACTCAAATAGATTCAAAACTTTCTGAAATTTGTTTTGCAAGTAAAAATGATGAAAGTTGGCTTTGGCATAAACATCTTTTAAATAAAAAAAGATAGTCTTAACTTAAAGACCACTTCAAAATGAATGAACTTTCACAAATGAATGAACTTTCAAAATTAACTAAAAAGGATTTAGTTATTAGTTTACCTAAAATTCAGTTTGAACATAATATTATCTACGATGCTTGTCAGAAGGAAAAACAAACAAAGTCCTCTTTTAAATAAAAAAAGATAGTCTTAACTTAAAGACCACTTCAAATGCTTTATATGAATTTGGTTGGTCCATCAAGAGTCAAAGGTTTTGGAGGAAACTTATATGCTCTTGTGATAGTTGATGACTATTCAAGATTTATTTGGACTCTGTTTCTTTCCTCGAAAGACAAGACTTTTACTGCATTCATTGTTTTTGCTAAAAGGGTCCAAAATGAGAAAGGTATATGTGATATCCTAAATTTTATTTTAGGGTTTAGTAAATAAATAAATCAATAAAATAATATTTTATAATAAAATAATAATATTTAAAGGAAAAAAAAAGAGAGAAGAAGTAGCAGTTTTCCACTGACTTCAGTAGAAAGTTTGAAGGGAATTGAAAGATGACGCGCAACGGAAACTAAAATTTTTAAAACTTTCAATCCCTTGCCCGGATCTACCGATCGTGTTTAAGTCAAGTAGTAAGAAGCATTACCTTCGGTGTTCGATTTCTTGGTGGCTCGGTGATTCTGCCGTTCAGGATGCCTCTGCTCGCCTCCTTTGTCATTTGAAGTCGACAACTCCGGTCGGCTTCCTCTACCGGTATCCACACGAATAGCCCTCAATCTCGAACGACGTGCTAGCATCTTTGTCCGTCTAGGGTTTTCAAAAATCCGTCCTCCCTTCTCTCTTTTGGCCGTCTCTTATCTGCAAGTGCTTTCACTCTCACTCACTCAAACCCTAGCTCCCTAATATCAAATATATAGGATGCTATAGGTATTATGAATGATATTTAATTTCGAAATTAATCCTAAATTAATTCCGAAATCAAATATTGCATAATCAGATAAGAGAACGATTAAATAAATACGGTTTATATTAAATCCGTCTCACAGATTTAATTCACCTATTTATTTAATTCAAAAATAAAGATATGACGGAATTAATTTACATAGATCTAATTTATCCTTATAAATTAAATCTAACAATTAATATCTCTTATATTTATATAATATATATACGAATATATATATACACACACGTCCACCCTATATTATTCATTGAATCTGGACATATCTTAGATTCAATAAATCTGGACATCATAACTCGTATTGGGCTATTTTGTGTGCGACCCTGTAGGCCCATATGAAGTTGGCAGTGGGCCATTAACTATAATGACTCACAAGTCGTAAGCGGTCTCTAGCAAGACATCACGACTACCCAAAACATATGAGGATCATTGAACGATGTAACCTTTCATACAACCATATCACGTCCCTTTTGTCACACGACATTTTGGTCATGGATGAGGCATGGAGAACGTCATCCTCCTATTCATGACCGTTACTTTCTCGATCCTTGAGTAGTCTGAATATAGAAATGGAACTATCTTTCCATTATAGTATGGCCATACATTTCTCAAACTCACTTATCGAGGGGCCCAGTAATATCTCTCTACGAATGTGAGGGACAAATTTCATCTTGACCATTCACATTCCTCCGCATGAAAAACCACTAAGCCTGAACATAGTCTTTATGATCACTCGGTCAAAAGTGACTTTTGACTAGGTCAAAGTTGAGCTTTTCTCATGTAGGAATCCATGATGATCTCAGGTCAAAGGGCACAGTGACATGGTTTATATATGAGAGAAGCTTATGACTTAACCCATGCAGCTCTCTCATAGCGGGTCGGTCCAACACCTTGTACTCTTACATGTGCCTATGACTTTAATTTATATCTCTATATATCTTTAAAGTCATACTGGTCTTATTTCATCTCTGCTCCCACATAGATGACCGACCAGGGACGTTTAAGATAAACCATGACTTATCCAAGGATAGTCATCACAGTAAACATGCAAACAATATGATAACGTAATTAATAAATTCATAAATCAACAATGTTCATAGCAAAATGATTGGCCCCTAGGGCACAATTTCCAACAAAGTTAAGGTGTGGAAAATTGACTCGTGGAAAGTCGATACATGGAAAAAATTGAGGCATTTGGATTTGGAATGAAGACTTTAGGAGAGGAGATGAAGACTTTGGGGGAGGAGGAGTCAATGCGTGAAGGAAAAAAAAAAAAAGAGGAGCAGGTTAATGTTAGAGATAAAAGGGAGAGTGGGCGCGGAATATAAGGCATATGCGGAGAGAAAGAGAGAGAATTAGAGAAAGAGAGAATGAGAGAGGAGCAGAGAAGTTCTGGCATTTTGAAGAGTAATACAAGCTTTGGGGATCATCTAGGTAAACAAATATAGTTCTTTTCATCATAGTTTCTTTATGAATATTTCTTATATATTTTAAGCTTCCTATTGACAGTATTACTATATTAATTAGAGAAAATTTTAAGATTTATATGAGGGATAAGTTTTGAGTTTTGGTAATAGATGACTATAGAAATTTAGAGATAAATGAGTTGTTAACTTTAATCGGTTTAGATTTGTCAATTTATTGGTTTTTAATACTTAAATTAATTTTTCTAGTTGAAAATTTTGTTACACATGATTTATATTATATTTTCACCGATTAAAATTAAGTTAAATAATTTATTTGAGGTTTCTAACATATTATTGAGATTTTAATCGGTTTAGTTTTATTTATTGGGTAACTGAAGGTTTTTAAAATAATCATTTTAGCTAAAAAGTTTATTATTTATGAAAAATATATATAGATATATATATGATTGTTATACTATTAAAATTATGATTAGATTAGTTATCTATAAATATTTGAGGTGCTATTGAATTTTTGATGGTTCGATTTTGAGGTTTAAATTGAAAATGAGATTTTTAGAATTTAGAACATAATAATTTTATATTTGAAAATTTTGGAAAATCCTTTTTATTAAGATAAATAATTTGGAGGTTGTAAATAAATAATTTGGCTTTTAGAAAATTTTAAATTATTTCTAAAATATTTAATTTTGGGATTATGAGAGTTGCGGGAATTTAAAATAAAAAATTAAATTAAACTAGAAATCTAAATAATATATATAAGCTTAATTAATTAATTAATTATTTAGCTTATATTAATATGTGATTATATTAATTGTATAGATTAATTATCGCTTGAGCAAGGGATTGACCTTGTAGTAATCCTTACTATTGCTTTGGCGAGAGGTAACCACTTTCCACTTGTTATATGTGCTAATATGTTGTTTGTGAGTATTTTGCTATTTTAGAATAATATTTGTTATTTGGAACTCGAGTAGATATGTTATATCTTTTGAGCTATGAAAATTGTCTTGTGGGATTTTTGGAATTATGATTGAGAAGTTTGGAAAAGATATATGATTTATATCTTATGGATTATACTGGGAAAAGATTGAGACATTTTTGTTATATTGTAAATGGTTGGTTGTTATTTGGATTTTGGATTAAGCTCTATCCTACCACGTGGTAAGGCCGCCATTAGTGCATATTGGTTGGCTTCTTTCTTTGTTCCTAGAATAAGGGATAGACCTTTGTGGCTTTTTATTCGTCTCCCAAAGTGTGGGATAAGCCTATAATAAGGGATGGATCTTTGTAACTACTTATTCATCCCCCAAAGTGTGGGGTAGGCATATATCTCGGATTGATCCCCTATAGTGAGGGATAGACTTATCTGACTTGTGTGTTAGCCCCTGTAATTAGGGTTTGGATGATTGAGATTATTTGAATATACATATTTGCATTTTCATTGATATATAAATTGAGATTTAATAATTATTCCACTTGACACCTCACGAGCACATGTTAGTATGTATGATGAGTTGGAAAGTTGGTTACTTAGGCGTTTGTCTCACCCTATGGTTTTTACTATTTTCAGGGATAGTTCAGTTAGTAGCCTATCAAAGAAGGCTGCAGAGGCATAGTGTGCTGTTATAGCTTGTATAGCCTCCCTGTTTTTGTTTTATATGCTGACTTGTTATATATTACCACATAGGGGTCATCTACTTTAATATTTAAACTAATACCTCTAATTACTACTATCTGGTATGATCGGGCCACTAGAAGGCTAGAGACACCTCAGACTTTGCATGGTACACTCTTTTGAAAGTGTTGACTTTTGACTAATGGGTTCCATAGCTTATATTAAAAATAATTTATCAGTTTGTATGTTGGAAAGTATAAGTTTGGTTTGGGCTAATGGTTGAATGATAATTCTGGACTTTGAAAGTCTAAGGCCTAAGTTAACGATCGATGTTGCTCGTATTAAGTTTATTTCTTTTAACTATGATAGCGATTTTAAAATTTTAAACTTTTCTATCATGGTTAATCTTTCGAATAAATTGTTAGATTTAATCTAAAATGGTTTTAAAAGAACGATTGTTATAATTTGGTATCAAAGCTAAAGATTCTGTGAATTGGGTTGCATTACATTATATTTAGTGGCAATACATAATAATCTCACATAACCTTCCTTATTACTTTGTGTCTGTGCTTGACCTTACTTTGTGTTTGTTTTGGTAGGTTCCATCCTTAGGTGGGGAGGATGGTATGGATGCGATCCTAACAAACCAATCAGGGTGGGGATGAATCCATAAACCCGCCTAATCAACCATCGAATCCTCTGCAATTTAACCAAGAAACCTTACTGCAACAGCTAAGGGAAGTGGTAGTTACAGTGGTAGATGAAAAGGTAAGGAAGATAGGGGAAAATTTGAGAGTCAAGAAAGCTGTGGAAGACTTCAGAGAGAGGGCTTCTTGAAACGCCCTGCCTTTAACCCTTCAGAGCACGCATTCATAAGCGTTATGGTTCAAGCACACAACGAAACAAGCCCGTGGATTTAAATTTCAACATAATTACTTGGGTTACTATTCACTGTTTATTTTCATATTACAGGTCTAACTTCAAAAATTCATGACTAATTCCATAAAAATCTTATTGAGGTGTTCTAAAATTTTACAGAAAGCTATTTCGATGCTCTTTAAGAGAAAGATATCCAATTGGACTTATCTTTATCTAATTCATGCAGTTTAATCAATAAATATTAATATTCATTTCACAAAATTTGAAACTTTTAGATTTTGTGCCTCAAATTTAGAAATTCGTATCTCCTTATGTACACATACAATTAAGGTGATCTACCTCTCATTTTAAAGCTTGGGATGTGTACTATGAGTCTTCCAAACCTTGTGACTTAACTCATTTGTTTGATAGGTCAAACTAGAGCTACAAACTCACTGCTTTAGGACGTACGTTTTATCCCTTAACATCTTTTTACTTTAATTCTTTTTATTTATTTGGCATACATAATATGGGTTTACTCTTTCTAATTTATGCTCATACACTTTCATTCATGTCATAAATATTATAATTAATTACATGGCATCATATGCATCGATAACATAAATTACATAAGAGGAGAATTACACATTGAATAATAATATCATTCATTAATATGAACAATTCTCCACTTTCTTCTCCTTGCTTCTCATGCCATTATTACCCATCATTGATTGACCTAAATGGTTGGTTAGGAAGGGGTCAGATTCGAGAGAATCTCAGTAGCAAACAATACCATATTAATCATGCTAGATGGATGCTAATGCACTACACGTAACTTGTTTATTCTCTTGTTAATCAATGATATATTAGCATGCTCTGTCACATCCAGTACTATGATAATTAAGAATAAGAAATATTCTTAAATAATTAAAGGTCAAAAGTGACAAGGAGAAATAGAAGAATTTTGGTGGAAAATAATTATTATAGTTTCCAAGCCAATTATGAAAAGTTTGACTAATTAAGGAAAATTGGTCAAGAATAATTACAAAAAAATATTTCCAAGCTTCAGAAAATTAAGGAAAAATAAGGACAATGTTTCTTGAGAATTATATGGGATTATAAAATTGTTTTTATAACCAAATTGCCCTTAGAGAAATTAGAAAGGAATTTAAGGGCGATTTAAGCTAGTTTAAGGTCCTATATTTGAAAAATTCCAAATAAATATTTTTAAGGAGAATAAAATCCCAAGAAAATTTCTTATGATATCCCAAGAAACTATAAGAGATTATGAAATTAAAAGAAGACTCTCAAGTATCCAAGATTTTTCCCAATTCCTTTGAAAAGAGGAAAAATCACTAAAGAGAAGGAAAATAGTTTTCCTTTTATTTAATTATTGGGAAATTAAATTTGAGACAAAGAGAGCAATTTGGAAAGATAAAAATGAGGAGAATAATTTATGGATCTGATAGAAAATAATTACAGAGGCCAGAGCACTGTAATTATAGAAAAGAAGTTAAATCCGGAGTAAAAGTGCATCGATAAAGTGTTAATCAAAGTCTTACACTTTGCTTGGCCCATAAGTTGCCACTTGTCAAGCCTTCAATGGATGGTGATTAAAGCTTTCCAAGTGTCAAGCTACCAGTGGAGAGGATCTTGACTTTGGAATTTAATTACATTATGATTTAAGTTAATTAAGATAGAGGATTAAGACTAAGTAAGCTTTTGACACATGGCATAGCATTAATGTTGGTGGGTGAGATATTTTTGGTGCCTTAATGAGCTTCTCCTTCCCCATTTTCTGAATATGTTTCAGGCAAGAGAGAGCTTGAGAGGAAAAGGAAGAACTTCAAAGGAAAACCAAGGAGAAAGGCATCAACTTTAAGCATACAAGTGAAATCCAAGGTAAGTTTTTGGTTCTAAGTTGTTCCTTGTCTTGTTTGCTTGAGTTGTATGGTTAGAATTTCTGGTTCTCTCATTTTTCTTGAGTTGGACAAAATTTTATTGAGTGGCGAAGGAAGTTTGGTTGTTAAATCTTGCTAGAACACTTCAAAGTATGATAGATCCTAGTGGTTACAAGTGGTTGTAGGTTGATTTTGGAGTGTTTTCTTTGTTGTGTTGCTTGAGATCCATTTCAGTCAAAGCAAGATCTGGATCCTAGGATGTGTTTTTCAAAGTTTTGAGGCTTCCATTGTGATTAAATGGAAAAATGGTGTAGGGTAAACTTAAAGAACAAGTGTTAGAAGCCATAGAATCAAAGTTGTATTTTTTTGAAAGTGAACCATAGTGTTCGGTCAAGCTGAAACTGAAAGAAGAAAATTTATTTTGTTAAATCTAAGTATATATTTGGAATCTACATGAAAAATCATGTAGGAAGGAGTCAAGAGGGAATTTTTAGGGTTTATGGAAACCAACTCTAAAAATTCAAGAACAAAGATGGAAGTTTTAAGGGGTTTAGGAGTTACATGAGTTATGTTATTGATTTTTATGAGGAATAGTTGATGATTCTTGCTGCCCTTTTTATGGATTGCCATGTTAGGGTTTGACATTTGTGGAAGTAAGAAAGGAGAACAAGAAAATCAAAGAGCATTGGATTAAGGTAGTAAGATTTAATTGATCTTAATGCTGATTGTTGCATTGATTGCTATGCAATTTCATGTGCTATTATGTGGTTGAGTTAGATGATGATGATGATGATGATTATGTAGCTATACTCCTTGTTTTATGTGCCTCGGCTATTGCATGTTAGAGTGCTACATGTATGAGGTAAAGTAGTTTCCTATTAATAGCAAAATGTTGGAATGCTTGTAATTGATGCATATTAATGTTTTGGTTGATTGATCTTACTACTGGGATTTCTTAAAATCTCATCCCCCAAATACAATCTAACATTTTAGGCCTGAAACTCCCAAGAGCAAGCTGTAGATTGGAGGCTCAATTATGGTGTCACACCATAAAAATTCATGGACTTTTGGTTATGTATAAATATCAATGGTTGGTGTTGTAATCTCTAAGCAGAATGTCAATTTAGAGCCACGTTTTATTAAGTTACTGAATGAACATCTGTACAAAATTTAGTATGCTTAGAGTTGACATCGTGAGCTCCAAATTGATAGGCAGCATATTAAAAATGGCACACTACACGATTTTTAATGATTTTTCAAAGTTAAGATTCAGGATCTGGAAAAAGGATTTTTGCCAAATGGACAGAGGTGAATTTCACAAAAACCTGACACTTTGTTAAATAGAATTGGTTCATAAGATTATTTTTTCTTCAAAGAAAATTCAAAGAGATTTTTATAGAATTTTAAACCACTCCATTTTGATTTTTCTAGATTAAGTTATGAATTTTTGAAGTTGGGCCAGAAAACTGAATTTTTGCCTGATAAACAGTAAAAATCTCAAAATCAGCATTTTTCATAAACTTTTGAGCCCAAGACCATCCAATGTGCTCTAAAATGGTTTTGATTAAACCCTAAGTGGATCCGATAGTAAGGTGTGACATGCTCAAAGCTAACTTCTTGATGCATAGCCATGGAGACATAATCTACTCATCATGAATAGCAATTACAGTGGCTAAAACATGTCACAATAACATTCAAATAACATATACACAGCAACACACAAGCATACAATATCAAGCAATGACAATAGGTAAGTTCACTACCTTGCACCTCGAGCTTTCCTCTTACTTTTCTTTTGACTCCCTTGACTTTCCAACCATGTGGGCATTCGGTTAACATCACCAAACATCCTCTTGGATCTTCCAAAGGTCCTAAACATAGTCACAATGATCATACAATCTATTAGGACCACTAGATTACAGAATATTCAAGACTAGCTCTCTTGAACCTCAACCCTTTCTCTTTATTTTTGGGTTTTCTTTCTAGCTTTTCTAACATAAATCACATCATTTCCCATCCTTAAGATCCATTTCTTGTCAATTAGGACCACTTTAGATGGCCTTAGATTCAAGAAGATCAAATCAAAAAATTTTGCTTTGTGGGTACACTTCATGTAGAAATTCCAGAATTTTTGCTTAACTTTGAAAATTCATAATTAGTTCTAGAAAAATCAAAACTAAGTGGTTCTAAGCCTTACTGAAAGCTCCTTAAGTTCTCTTTAAACTAAAAATAAGTTGAGGAACCCATTCTATTCTGAACAGTGCTAGAATTGTACGGAATTTGACCATCATCCAAAGGTTAAACACTGTTTCCAGATTTCAAGCCCTAACTTTGAAAAATCACCATAAATCATACACATATCCAAATGAATTGTTCTACCCATGGATTCAAAGCTTATAGAGTGTAATTTAATCATACCAAATTTTAGAATCAGATACAAAGACTAACTTATTCGAAATAGGTATCAAGTCAGATGCTACAACCATCACATACCTTGATCTTGAAGCTTGAATCTTGTTCCTTCTTCTTGGCTTTCACCCCTTCATTTTTCTCTATAAATTTTGGTAGATTTTTCCCTCTTAAAACTCATCTTGGCTGAAAATATGAAGGGGGAGAGGCTCTATTTATAGCCAAAAATTTGGCTTGAATGGACTAAAATGCCCTTAGTAGCTAATAGAAACAGTAAGGGCAATCTTGGAACTTTAAGTTGACTTTTACATCATCATTGCATCATCCTTACCTCATCCTTCTAGAAGGTGTCAATTGTCACAAATGTGATAGAGGAGAAGGGAGATTACATCCTAGCCGTTGGATCAAAACTTAATCCTTAAATTTCCTCTGAATTTACTTGGCCCATGTTTTTCCGGCTTTCTTTATGGCCTTCCAGAGCTCAAAAAATTCTTTTTTCTACTCCATAAATTCCTTTTAATTCTAAAGAGTATCTATAAATTTTCTTAGGCCATAACACTTCCTTTAAGCCTTGTATAAAAATTTATTTACTAAAATACCCTTTTATCAGTACAACCGGGTTTTTAATTTATTAAAGCCATTCCACTAGTCTTTTGGTTGCGGGACTAATTTTATAAATTAGTACAACCTTCCAACCATTTAACCTCATTTTGGTGTACATTTTTTAGGTCTCTTGCTATTTTAAATAATTACCTCGAACGGTATACTTTTTACTAGCCATAACCTCAAATTCCATTTAAGCTACCTCAGGGGTATCTTCGTCTTTTCTCCTCACAGAAGAGCCTTAGAATATTATTTCTCATTTTCTAGGATTTTCTTAGAATTCTCTGTGTACTCATCCATTTTTACCCTTATTGGTCATAACTTTATGAATTTACGGTTTAGTCCCTGCTTGGACTTAACTTCATACAATCCTCTCTTTGAGGTTTCTAACTTAACCTTTGGCCTGTATCTAGCCTCTTTTCTCTTTCAGGACCTTCGAGACTTTATTGGAGCCTCTAACTTTGATTACACTTTAGCCCCTACAAACTCTTACTTTGCAGTTTAGTCCCTCAAACTGCTTTAATTTCCTTTCTCGTCTTTGGGACCTCTGCTAAAAGGGGTCTGGTAGCCTATTCAATTCAGGCTATTTCTAGTACTTGTGGGCCCAAAAGTTGGGATGTTACAATTCTTCCCCTCTCAAAAGAATTTCGTCCTCGAAATTCCGAGTTAACCCTCTATTCTTACCTTTAATGAGAGATTAACTGATGAGAATATCCCCACTTATACTTAACTCTAACCTTTTCAACTTTTCATTATACCTCATTTCTGGATTTCAACCCTGGCTTCATACTTACATAACTTGTTGTTCTATACTTTTCTGTCATTTGCATGAGCATGGCCTTTGCTTTTAAGCATTTTGTCACCATTGCTCACATTCTTCCTGTACTTTAGGCTCATTCTTTCATAATAATACCACAACAGTATGCCTGTCTTCATGGTATTTTACTATATCATGGCATTTTGGGTTCTCTTAATACGGCCTTTATCTATTCTTTGCTGTATACCCTGCCATTCCTCTTTACTTTAAGGGCATATCTCCTTTCTTTCCTTCATTAACTAGAACAGAATTGAGCCTGGTCTAATCAACAATAAGGGTGTCTAGAGCAAGTCAAGGGTGCTCTCTCTATATTAGTCCATTGCTGAAGTAGATTTCAGCATCTTAAACTCATCTCTGGTCATCGTCTTCCCAAAGAGGTACTGTACTCTTACCCTTATGGCTAAGCTATTTTCTCTTAGGCTTGGTCTACCATGACCTCAGGAGCTACTATGCTCTACCGTAAGCCTATTCAGGATCCATCATGATTCTGGAATACTACCATCAATCTGAGCCATTTTAGGATCTCTAGGAGACTCTAGACCATAGAGTTGAGTAATAAAATAAGTCATCTCCACTCAGCTGGTAACTTGACTGATTATTCCCTAAGACTGATTACAGATATCAGTATTGTCTTCTTAGGCCTTACTCAATCCTTTCTGTCAACTCTTGGAATTCTTAGCCTTCCCATATTTCTTTAGCCCTTAGTTTTAGCTTCCTTAGGCCACTTTCCTTTCTTTGTGCCTTTCGAATCCCTAGGTACTGGCTCATCTTTAGAGCCCATTAACTTGCCATTATATCAATGCCAGCCTGCCTTATCTTAGGACTCTATAGTCCTTATTGTCTCTTAATAATTCAGATAGCATCGGGAGAGGGCTTATATCATCATATTCTTATTATCCTTCAGTATTCTGTAGTACCCTGTTAAGCTCGAGGAGCATCTGTTTGCACATCACACTTTTGTTGTCTTAAGCAGTCTCACTCTCTCTCTCTGGGGTAAGGTCCGTCCTGTGCCTTGCCTCGGCTGCTTCTACTTTTCCTGTGGGAGGACAGATTGCTCTAACTGGAGTATCATCAACTCAACCACTTACTTTCCCTTTCATTCCTTCAGAGGATAGCTTACTCTTACTAGAGTAGCATCACTCTGATCTAGAGAACCACTTCCCAATCTTAGAGAGCTACTTCATGGTCAAGACTTTCCTCATATGCAATCTCTACCAGGGTACATTCCTCAAATCCCATATCCCTATCAAAGGGAGCCTCTCTACTAGATTACTCAATCTTATAGGTTGTGGCATCTATCTATAGGAATCTCATTCCTTAGATTCCTTAATGGCCTAAGTTACACGGTTGCATGCTCTTGGATACCTTAGGGACATAAAAGAGTACTATTTAGTCCCTAACATTATCATGTATCTAAGCATCATTGAGCTCTTGGCATCACCAGGAACTTGCTTATCTTTCTCTGTTCATTAATTCCCAATGTAACCATCCACTATCATGTTCTTATTCATTTCCTTTCATCTCTATCCTCAAGAGGGATCTTGCCTTACTTTACTCTCTCTAACTTTCTCTTTACCTCTTGACCAATTATTCTTATGGTTCGGTATTGATCACCATACCCTCATCACATCACATAGTGAACATTTAATCACCTTATTGTGTGGTAACTAGGTCAGGCACCTAGGTCATCATTGACCCTTTATTCATTATCATCTAGTCTTTGTCCCTCTTGATTCATTATCCCTTAGGGATTTCTACCTCTATTCAAGGATTTGAACAAACCTCAAACATCTCATCTTGTTACCTTACCTCTATCGAGGTCACATCGATTACTCAAGGTATAGGTTGACATTTGGTTCCCTTACTAGGGTATTTACTTATACCTTTGACTGGCATACTGTACCTTTAACCATTCGTTTCTATGGTCATATACTAATTATAAAGTGACCATATTACACAATAGGTATTGATCATTAAAACATCTCCGCTGTGTGACATTCCAGTCAGGCACTTTTAACCAATCACCCGAGGCTGAGGTTGTCACCCTGCTTCCCTATTAGGGTCTGGACTCCTATTCCTTACTAGCTTACCATACTCTTAGCCATTACCCTCTGGAGACGTCTTTCAACTTTGACTCATTCCCTGGTCAAGATCTCTCCGGTCAACCATTCCTCTCCTGATGGGGAGTTTCTTAGTAGCGACTACCTATCTCTCAGGTTACTCTCTATCATTCCTTACTTCTCTTCTATGTCTATTTCCCTTAGAGAAAACACCTCAATATCTTAACCTTAGTTGGACCAATCCTAGTAACCCATTACTTTTCTAATTTAGGTTTTTTCTCGTACCGGGCTTTGCTTGAACCAATACTCTGCTTATACCTTAGTAAGAACCTTTACCAGAACTTCTGTTCTGTTTACATACTTGCTAGAACATTTGCTCTGTTTACATACTGGCCAGAACCTCTGCTCTGATACCAAAATGAAACGCCCTGCCTTTAACCCCCCAGAGCACGCATTCGTAAGTGTTATGGTTCAAGCAGATCAACATAATTACTCGGGTTACTATTCACTGTTTAATTTCCAGATTACAGGTCTAACTTCAAAAATTCATCACTAATTCCATAAAAATCTTATTGAGGTGTTCTAAAATTCTACAAAAAGCTATTTCGATGCTCTTTAATGGAAAAAATCCAATTAGACTTATTTTCACCCAATTCATGCAGTTTAATCAATAAATATTATTGTTCATTTCATAAAATCTGGAACTTCCAAATTTTGTGCCTCAAATTTAGAAATTCGTATCTCCTTATGCACACATCCAATTGAGGTGATCTACCTCTCATTTTAAAGCTTGGGATGTTTACTACGAGTCTTCCAAACCTTGTGACTTAACTCATTTGTTTGATAGGTCAAACGAGAGCTACAAACTCACTACTCTAGGACGTACGTTTTATCCCTTAACATCTTTTTACTTTAATTATTTTTATTTCTTTGGAACACATACCATGGGCTTGCTCTTTCCAATTTATGCTCATACACTTTCATTCATGCCATGAATATTATAATTAATTACATGGTGATTGAGCTCAAGATATTAGTTTCTTTTCATATCATTATCCATGATTTTGTTATACTTTCTGGTCCTTTTTAATGAAAATTGTGCTTAACTGAGATTTATGGTTCTTACTTTAAGTTAGTGTCATTTTGATGATTAAATTGTCATAATTGGTTGTTAATTGGATTCAATTGACTTCTAGGACAATTGGTACTTCAATTTGTTACTTTTTTTTATTGTAGGACACTAAAGATTTAGGCCAGAATTGAAGAACTCAAGGCAAAAGAAGCAGGAAAGGACCCTCTGCCTAAGTTCGCCGCGGCACACATCTCACTTCGCCGCGACGAAAACCCATCCGTGAAGAAAGGTCTCTCTGCCATGTTTCGCCGCGGCGAACCTCTCGAAGCAGCAAATCTCAGACCCGACCATTTCGGGAAATTTTGACCTACCCATGCCCAGAAACCGACCCATGCACGTAAGTTTCGGGTTAGAAACCCTATTTTGGGTATGATGAGAGGAGATGACCATTATTCAACCACCACCTTCGTATCTTTCATCCTCTTCTCTCATTTCCACCTCAGAAACCCTAATCCCATTTCCATTTCTTCCATCTGCTGCTGCCATGGCTGAAGAACAATACCTAGTTGGAGTTGATTCAAGAGTTATGACTAGCTAAGCTTCTCAACTCTTGAATATGGTGGAAGAAGCATGAGTTCCAAGAGCTTCAAAGGGGAGTTAGCTTCATCTATAAGTTCTAGTTCTTTATTTATGAATTTCTAGGTCTAGGATTTGTAAATTTGAGCTGAACTATTTTGATTATGGTTGTAATCAATTCTGGATGATCATTTTGTGTATTGGATTAGTTAATGTTGAATTTGAGCTTCAATATATGTGGTTACATATATGTTTCTATGCAACTCTTTTGATACTCTCTGTCTTGCATGGTAATGTGTGATTGTTGAGTTGATCTGGGCTTGCATTTAACCAAGTGCATTAATTAATCTTAATACACACACCAAGTGAGCTTAATAGGATTTTATGAAATGGGTGACATTGATTAAGATCCTAGACTTAAAGAGTTCTTTAAGGTTTCCATTTAGAAAACTTGGTGATTTCTACTCCCAAAATTATTTTGAACTATGATTGCTTCAAAACTGTATTCAAGAGATTACATATCATTAACTTCACTTCATTACTACTATCTTAGAAAAATCCAAAAACATAGTAACTTAGATTTGAATTAATTGCATTTAGTTTTGGTATTTCATTAATGGCTAAAAACACCAAAAACCCCTTTTTCATTACTCTGCATAGCATTAATCTAACTTAGACATCTAATTTAGGCTCCCAAAAGAGAACGACCCGAGTTTGCACTACTGCATAGCTTGGATAAATTTTTGAGCGAGAACCTCTAAGCGAACGATAAGAAAGGCTCTCTTTCACATGGCATCATATGCACCGATAACATAAATTACATAATAGGAGAATTACACATTGAATATGTCACACCTTACTTATATAATACCTTAGCATTCATTTAGAACCATTCTAAACCACTTTGGATGGTCTTAAGCTTAAAATTTTCAATTTGGACGTTAATTTTCAGAAAATTACTGTTCACTGTCCAGTTTTCAGATTACAGGTCCAACTTTGAAAAATCATAACTAATTCTAGAAATATCGTATGGAGGTGTTCCAAAATTCTACGGAAAGCTCTTTCAATTCTCTATAAGGGAAAAATACTCAATTGGACTTATTCTTGCCCAATTCGTACAGTTTATTAGATTAAGATTACTATTTGTTTGGTAAAATCTGGACTCTCCAGATTCTGCGCCTTAACTTTGAAAACTTATATCTCTTTGTATACACATCCAAATGATGTGATTTACCACTTATTTTAAAGCTTGGGATATGAATTATAAGTATACCAAATTTTGTAGCTTAACTCATTCATATGATAGGTCGAACTGAAGCTTGAAATTAACTGCTTCAGGACCTACGTTTTATCCCTTAATATCTCTTTACTTTAATTCTTTTTATTTCTTTGGCATACCTAACATGGGCTTACTTTTTCCCATTCATGCTCATATACTTTCATTCATGCCATAAACATCCTAAGCACATACATTGATGGCATTCATAACATAACTTACAACATAGGAGAATTATACATTGAATAATAATATCAATCATTAGCATTAATAATTCTCCACTTCTTCTCCTTGCTTCTCATGCCCTTAGTGCCCATCATTGATTTGACCTAAATGGTTGGTTAGGGAGGGGGTGAGATTCGGAGGAATCTCAGTAGCAAACACTACCACATACATGCACAAGATGGATGCTAGTGTATGGTATGTAGTTTTTCATAAATTTAAGTTAACCAGTGACATGCCATCATGCTTTATGCTTGGTATAAAAATGCATGGCCATGGAAACATATTAAAAACAGCATTTCCAGCAACAATCATCACGTCACAACATCATTCAAACAACAAATACAAACCAACACATAAGCATACCATGTCAAGCACATAAAGGGTAAGTTCACTACCTTGCACCTCAAGCTTTCCTCTTACTTTTCCTTTGACTCCCTTGACTTTCCAACCATGTGGGCATTCGATCGACATCACTAAACATCCTCTTGGATGTTTCAAAGGTCCTAAACATAACCATAATGATGACACAATCCATTAGGACCATTAGATTACATAAAGTTCAAGACTAGCTTTCTTGAACCTCAACCCCTTTCTCTTAGTCTTAGGATTTTCTTTCTAACTTTTCTAATATAAATCTTATCATTTTACATCCTTATGATCTATTTCCTATCAATTAGGACCACTTTATATGGCTTTAGATTCAAGAATACCAAATCTGGAAATTTTGGTTCGCGGTACTGTTCATGCAGAATCTCCAGAATTTTTGATCAACTTTCAAAATTCAAGAAAAATCCAAATTGAGTGCTTCAAAGTCTCACTGAAAGATAATTAAGTTAAATTTAAAGGAAAAATGTTTTCAGGAACTAATTCTACGCCAAACAGTACCAGAAGTGTACGGAACTCGACACCCTTTCAAAAGCTTAACACTGTTTCCAGATTTCAACCCTGACTTTGAAAAATCACCATAAATCGTACACATATCCAAATGAAGTGTTCTACCCATGGATTTAAAGCTCATAGAGTGTACTTTAAGCATGCCAAATTTCAGAACCAGATATGAACAGTAACTAATTTGAAAAAGCCATCAAATCAGCACGTAATTCTTCCAATTTTCACATAGATCCACTTGGATCTACCATACTTTGAGGTGTTCTAGCAAGATCTAACAACCAAACTCCCTTCCCCACTCATCAACCATTTCGACCAGCCATCAAAAGGGAGAGAAGACATATTTTCAACTATAAAAGAGAAAGAAACCAAGGCAAGAACACATCTAGAGCCAAGAACTCACCTTGAACCTTGATTGTATGACCAAAGTTGATGCCTTTCTCTTGGTTTTCCCTCAAAACTCTCTCTTTTTCCCTCTCTTCATGCCTTGCACGAAATTCCCATCTGATTTAGGGGAGAGATGAGCTCATTAATGTGTACAAAATATCCCACCAACCATCATTAATGTTATGCCAAGTGTCATTAGCCTACTTAATCTTAATCCTCTCTCTTAATTAACTTAAATCATAATGTAATTAAATTCCAAAGTCAAGATCCTCTCCATTGGTAGCTTGACACTTGGAAAGCTTTAATTACCATCCATTAAAGGCTTGACAAGTGGCGACTTGTGGCCCAAGTAAAGTGCAAGACTCTGATTAATACTTAATCGGTGCACTTTTACTCCGGGTTTAACTTCTTTTCTCTAGTTACAGTGCTCTGGCCTCTGTAATTATTTTCTGTCAGATCCATAAATTCTCTTTAATTTTAGAGAGTATCTATGAATTTTCTTAGCCATAACACTTCCTTTAAGCCTTGCATAAAATTCATTTACTAAAATACCCTTTTATCGGCAAAACCGGCTCTTTAATTTCTTAAAGCCACTCTACTGGCCTTTTGGTTGCGGGACTAATTTTATAAATTAGTACAATCTTTCAACCCTTTAACCTCATTTTTGTATACACTTTTGAGGTCTCTTGCTATTTCAAATAATTACCTCAAACGGTATACTTTTTACCAGTCACAACCTCATAAATTCCATTTAAGCTGCCTCAGGGGTATTTTCATCTTTTCTCTTCATAGAAGAGTCTTAGAATATTATTTCCATTTTTTTTGAGATTTTCTTGGAATTTTCTGTACACTCTTCCATTTTTGCCCTTGCTGGTCATAACTTTTTGAATTTACGGTTTTACCCCTGCTTAAGCCTAACCTCATAGAACCATCTCTTTGAGGTTTCTAACTTACCCATTGGCCTGTATCTAGTCTCTTTTCTCTTTTTGGGCCTTCGAGACTTTACTGGAGCCCCTAACCTTAATTATACTCGAGCCCCTGAAAACTTTTACTTTACAGTTTAGTCCCTGAAACTGCTTTAACTTTATTTCTCATCTTTGGGACTTCTGCTCACAGGGGTCTGATAGCCTATCTAATTCAGGCTATTTTTGATGCTTCTAGGCCCAAAAGTCTGGATGTTACAGAATAATAATATCATTCATTAACATGAACAATTCTCCACTTTCTTCTCCTTGCTTCTCATGCCATTATTGCCCATCATTGATTGGCCTAAATAGTTGGTTAGGGAGGGGTGAGATTCGAGAGAATCTTAGTAGAAAACAATGCCATATTAATCATGCTAGATGGATGCTAATGCACTACACATAACTTGTTTATTCTCTTGTTAATTAGTGACATATTTGTTGGAAATTGTGCCCTAGGGGCCAATCATTATGTTTTGAACATTGTTAATTTATGAATTTATTAATTACATTATCATATTATTTGCATGTTTACTGTGATGACTATCCTTGGATAACTCATGGTTTATCCTAAATGTCCCTGGTCGGTCATCTATGTGGGAGCAAAGATGAAATAAGACCAGTATGACTTTAAAGATATATAGAGATATAAATGAAAGTCATAGGCACATGTAAGAGTACAAGGTGTTGGACCGACCTGCTATGAGAGAGCTGCATGGGTTAAGTCATAAGCTTCTCTCATATACAAACCATGTCACTGTGCCCTTTGACCTGAGATCATCATGGATTCCTACATGAGAAACGCTTAGCTTTGACCTAGTCAAAAGTCACTTTTGACCGAGTGATCATAAAGACTATGTTCAGGCTTAGTGGTTTTTCATGCGGAGGAATGTGAATGGTCAAGATGGAATTTGTCCCTCACATTCGTAGAGAGACATTACTGGGCCCCTCGATGAGTGAGTCTGAGAAATGTATGGCCATATTATAATGGAAAGGTAGTTCCGTTTCTATACTCAGACTACTCAGGGATCGAGAAAGTAATGGTCATGAATAGGAGGATGACGTTCTCCATGCCTCATCTATGACCAAAATGTCGTGTGACAAAAGGGACGTGATATGATTGTATGAAAGGTTACATCGTTCAACGATCCTCATATGATTTGGGTAGTCGTGATGTCTTGCTAGAGACCACTTACGACTTGTGAGTCATTATAGTTAATGGCCCACTGCCAACTTCATATGGGCCTACAGGGTCGCACACAAAATAGCCCAACACGAGTTATGATGTCCAGATTCATTGAATCTAAGATATGTCCAGATTCAATGAATAATATAGGGTGGACGTGTATATATATATATAATTCATATATATATATTATATAAATATAAGAGATATTAATTGTTAGATTTAATTTATAAGGATAAATTAAATATATATAAATTAATTCCGTCATCTCTTTATCAAATAAATAGGTGAATTAAATCTGTGAGACGGATTTAATTTAAACCATATTTATTTAATTGTTCTCTTATCTGATTAGGCAATATTTGATATTGTATTAATTTCGGAATTAATTTAGAGTTAATTTCGAAATTAAATATTATTCATTAAACCTATAGCATCCTATATATTTGATATGAGGAGCTAGGGTTTTAAGCGTGAGAGTACCAACAGATAAGAGACGGCCTAAGAGAGATAAGAGTGGACGGATTCTCTGAAAACCCTAGACGGACAAAAGGGCACTAGCAAGCCGTCTGTAACCGGAGAGCTATTCGTGTGGATATCGGTAGAGGAAGCCGACCGGAGTTGTCGACTTCGAACGATAAAGGAGGCGAGCAGAGGCATCCTGAACGGCGGAATCACCGAGCCACTTGGAAACCGAACACCGAAGGTAATACTTCTTACTACCTGACTTAAACACGATCGGTAGATCTGGGCAAGGGATTGAAAGTTATAAAATTTTATGTTTTTCCGCTGCGCGTCGTCTTTCAATTCCCTTCAATATTAGCATGCTCAAAGCTAACTTCTTGATGCATGGCCATAGAGACATAATCTACTTATCATGAATAGAAATTACAGTGGCTAAAACATGTCATAATAACATTCAAATAACATGTACACAGCAACACACAAGCAAACAACATTAAGCAATGACAATAGGTAAGTTCACTTCCTTGCACCTCAAGCTTTTCTCTTACTTTTCTTTTGACTCCCTTGACTTTCCAACCATGTAGGCATTCGGTTAATATCACCAAACATCCTCTTGGATGTTCCAAAGGTCCTAAAGATAGTCACAATGATCATACAATCTATTAGGACCACTAGATTACATAATATTCAAGACTAGCTCTCTTGAACCTCAACCCTTTCTCTTCATTTTAGGTTTTCTTTATAGCTTTTCTAACATAAATCACATCATTTCCCATCGTTAAGATCCATTTCTCATCAATTAGGATCACTTTAGATGGCCTTAGATTCAAGAAGATCAAATCTGAAAATTTTGCTTCGCGGATACTGTTCACGCAGAAATTCCAGAATTTTTACTCAACTTTGAAAATTCATAATTAATTGTACAAAAATAAAAAATGAGTGGTTACAAGCCTTACTGAAAGCTCCTTAAGTTCTATTTAATCTAAATATTTTCATGAACCAATTCTATTATGAACAGTACCAGAATTGTATGGAATTTGACACTCTTCCAAAGGTTAAACACTGTTTCCAGATTTCAAACCCTAAATTTGAAAAATCACCATAAATCGTACACATATCCAAATGAAGTGTTCTACCGATGGATTTAAAGCTTACAGAGTTTACTTTAATCGTACCAAATTTCAGAATTAGATAAAAAGACTAACTTATTTGAAATAGGCATCAAGTCAGATGCTACAACCATCACATACCTTGATCTTGAAGCTTGAATCTTGTTCCTTCTTCTTGGCTTTCACCCCTTCATTTTTCTCTATAAATTTTGGTAGAGTTTTCCCTCTTAAACTCATGTTGGCTAAAAATATGAAGGGGGAGAGGCTCTATTTATAGCCGAAAATTTGGCTTGAATGGACTAAAATGCCCTTGGTAGCTAATAGAAAGAGTAAGGGCAATCTTGGAACTTTAAGTTGACTTTTACATCGTCATTGGATCATCCTTACGTCATCCTTCTAGAAGGTGCCAGTGTCACAAATGTGTGGAGGAGAAGGGAGATTAGATCCTAGCTGTTGGATCAAAACTTAATCCTTAAGTTTCCACCAAATTTACTTGGCCCATGTTTCTCCGGCTTTTTTATGGCCTTCCGAAGCTCAGAAAATTCTTCTGTCTGCTCCATAAATTCCCTTTAATTATAGAGAGTATCTTTGAATTATCTTAGGCCATAACACCTCCTTAAGCCTTGCATAAAAATTCATTTACTAAAATACCTTTTTATCGGTACAACCGGCTTTTTAATTTATTAAAGCCATTCCACTAGCTTTTTGGTTGTAGGACTAATTTTATAAATTAGTACAACCTTCCAACCATTTAACTTCATTTTTGTGTACATTTTTGAGGTCTCTTGCTATTCTAAATAATTACCTCGAATGGTATACTTTTTACCGGCCATAACCTCATAAATTCCATTTGAGCTACCTCAGGGGTATTTTCGTCTTTTCTCCTCATAGAAGAGCCTTAGAATATTATTTTATATTTTCTGGGATTTTCTTGGAGTTCTGTGTATACTCATCCATTTTTACCCTTATTGGGCATAACTTTCTGAATTTACAGTTTAGTCTCTGCTTGGACTTAACTTTATACAATCCTCTCTTTGAGGTTTCTAACTTAATCTTTGGCCTGTATCTAGCATCTTTTATCTTTCAGGGCCTTCGAGACTTTACTGGAGCCTCTAACTTTGATTACACTTTAGCCCTTGCAAACTCTTACTTTACAGTTTCGTCCCTCAAACTGCTTTAACCTCCTTTCTCGTTTTTGGGACCTCTGCTAAAAGGGGTCTGGTAGCCTATTCAATTCAGGCTATTTCTGGTACTTCTAGGCCTAAAAGTGGGATGTTACACTTCCTGAGCCGTCTGTGGGAAATTTTGCACCCATAAGGGTTCTATTGAAGGAACCAGAGAAGAGACTAGCTCGCAAGGGCGACAAGGAAAAGAGGAGGCGGTGAACCTTAAAACTGTATGGAAGGACATAGAGCAGTATCACCCGAAAACTTTTGATGGGGGCATAGATCTTGACAAAACTAAGGCCTGGATCAATGACATGGAGACAATATTCACGGCTTGTGGTTGTAATACCTACCAGAAGGTACAAGCGGTGGTGGTCTAAAAGGTGGTGGAGGAGCGTAAGTGGTGTAGATGACTCGGGGATTACTTGGAATGAATTCAAGCAGATGTTCTTTGATCACTACTTTCCCCCAGCCATGAGACAAGAAAAAAAGAAACAACTTTTTATGCTCTTCAACAAGAGAACATGCATGCAGATGAGTTTATTGCCAAGAAAAACTCCAATCAAAGTGAATCTATCAACTATGGCAGTTGGGACTAAAAAGAAATGAGAAGGAAAAGTGAAGGAAATGGATGGGGATGAAGATGGAGGTGGAGATCACCCGAAAACTTTTGATGGGGGCATAGATCTTGACAAAACTAAGGCCTGGATCAATGACATGGAGACAATATTCACGGCTTGTGGTTGTAATACCTACCAGAAGGTACAAGCGGTGGTGGTCTTATTAGGGGACCGAGCTAAAAGGTGGTGGAGGAGCGTAAGTGGTGTAGATGACTCGGGGATTACTTGGAATGAATTCAAGCAGATGTTCTTTGATCACTACTTTCCCCCAGCCATGAGACAAGAAAAAGAACAACTTTTTATGCTCTTCAACAAGAGAACATGCATGCAGATGAGTTTATTGCCAAGAAAAACTCCAATCAAAGTGAATCTATCAACTATGGCAGTTGGGACTAAAAAGAAATAAGAAGGAAAAGTGAAGGAAATGGATGGGGATGAAGATGGAGGTGGAGATGCAAGAAGATGAGAGAATAGAGGTGTTAGAGATGATAGAATGGAGTTATGCTTCGAAATAGGGTTTAAAGGGTCAATATGGGTCGGATCATAAGACTAGGGGTGATTTTCCAAACCTGTTTCCAAACCTTGGAGGTTAAATCAAAATTTTATCCAAGGATTGTACTATAAGGTGCAACCTCGGTCGTCTCACTTAAACAGAGCCTTAGCGAAATAGACCTAAGTTAACGTAAATGTCATGCAATGCAAACTTGAACATAAACAAGGGGTTTTGGGTTTTTGGAAATCATTAAGTAAATTGGATGAATGATAAACAAAATATTTTTGGATTTTAGGGAAATAAGTAATGAATGCAGGTAGACAATAACCAAATAATGATGAAGTTCCTCTTGAAAGTGTGCTCAGGCTGTCATGGTTCATAATCAATTGATATGGGAGTAGAAATCACTAAGTTTTGAAATGATAAACCTTAAAGTACTCTTTAAGTCCATAATCTTAATATGAACTCCATTTCTCAAGATCTTATTAAGTGCTCTTAGTGTGTATAGAAAGATTAATTAATGCAACAAGTCAAATGCAATCAAAATCAAATCAATATCAAAACACAACCGTGTAAGAATAGAGAGAATCAAAAGATTACAACTGACATATATGAAACTTCATATATTTAAGCTCAAGGTTCTATAATAACCAATCCACTACACAAATAAAAATCCAAAGTTGATTACAATTATAATCAAATAGTTCAACTACAAAATACAAATCCTAAACCTAGAAACCCATAAATTCATAGCTGAACTAGGATTAAACTACTCCCCTTCTTAGCTTATTAAGCTCTAGCCATTGCTACACCTTCAAGAGAAAGGAAAACGCCTAGCTACTCATAGAAATCTAAAGCATCTCAACTAGGAATGAATCTGAGCTTCCCATAGTGGAGGTTGACAATGGAAAGTGGAAGAAATTAGGGTTAGATGAGAGAAAGATGAGAGAGAATGGAAATGGAGGCTGTGGTATGAGTGAATGATGTCACTTACATGAAATTAGGGTTTCTAAACCGGTTTTGGGGTGTCTTGGGTCGGTTTATAAGAGTGGGTAGGTAAAATTTCTAAAAATGGTTTGGGTCTGGGTTGCTGATTCAAGGGGTTCACCGCGATGAACATTAGCAGAGAAGACTTCTGCTTGATATGGTGCCTTCGCCATAGTGAAGACAGAAAGTGGTTGCGGTGAACCTTGGCTAAGAAGGATCTTCAAGTGGAGAATCTTTCTTCATCATCGCAGTGAAACCTGGTAGAGGCGTCATTGCATAAGTTGGCCATAGCGAAACCTGGCAGAGGCGTCATTAGTCTTGTGTGCTGCACTTCCTTGATTTTCACTCTTGGCTCTTTTCTTGAGTGTCCTGGAATAAAAAGAAATGGTTTGAGGTATCAATTTTCCCAGAAATCAATTAAATGCAATTAATGAATAAATATGACAATTTTACCCTCAAATAACACTAACTCAGAACAAAGACCCTTAATCTCAATTAAGCACAAATATCATTAAAAATGAGCCAAAAAGTGTAACAAAAACATAGAAAATGTCATCAAATAGTATAAACAATTTGAGCTCAATCAAATTCCCTCATACTTAGACCTTCGTACTCCTGGACAAAGCTCAGAAATGATTCAAACAGATACCAGTGCAATGAGAAATACTAATATGCTTAAAGATGATAGTAGAAGATTAGTAAGAAATTCCCACTGAGATTGACAACGGTAAAGCAAAAAGATGTGCTAAGAAAGTAAACACTATGGAGATTTAATCCAAACGATTGAGCAAAAGAGATTTATCTCAAGTATATGTGTTTAGCTCTCAACTCACTTGTCTTGGGATTATTTCACTCTAAGTCTGTTCAGTCCAATCTCTACCATAGGCTTGTAATAATTCTACCTCTCCACCACAAGAACCACAAATTACGAATCAAGAGGACTTTAGGGTTCGTAAATTTTAGTGATGGTTAAGTGAAATGGATGGAATAAAAGAGAAAGTGGGATTGAGTACAAGCATAACAATTATTCTATCCACGAAATAAACATAAACATTCCTGAAGAAAGGAGCCAATAATAGTAAATTTTTTTGATATGAAATACCGACTTTCCTTTTTCTTCTTCTTCTCTTTTTTTTTCATTCATTTTATTTCTTTTTTGCTTTGCTTTTCTTTTCTCAGTTTTTTTTAAAACAAAATTCCAAGGCCAAAACAGAATAAAATATTTACAATTTATTTGCATGCATGTACTCAAAGTGAAGGTCCAAAGGGGTTGGCAATGGTAAGGTGTTTGGGCTTGTGTTTGGGTAATAAGGGTTTGGAATCGAATGCCTCTGTCATGTTCACAAAATGTTGATTCATCAAGCTTCAATTAAGAATTAAAACAAGTTCTAGAGAAATATGAAACTAAACAGATTGACAAGAATTTAACAAATTAAGGCCTAAATATCCTTCCAACAAGGCTAGTATCTCAATTAATCAATCTCAAGGTTTAAAAGCGCAAAGTCCTATTTTCAAAGCATACCCTCATTTACTCTTTTGTCAAAAATAGTGGGGAATGACTAGTCTAAGTTCAACCATCACTTAAAAGTCTAGGTAGTTTTCTAAAATCACAAGTATAATTTTGAATTTTCCAACAATTTTTTAAAAAAGTGCAGGAGGATTAAGAATCTAAACTAGGAGGATTTTCGAAGGGGAAAAATGAAATTGCAAAGCATTTAAGGTTTTTTTTTGTTTGCCACGGCGAACATTAGTCGAAAAGGAAACCTGGCAACAGGCCCGCTTCGTCATGGCGAAACATAAGTTGGCCGTGGCGAAGTTGAAATGTGACCTGTCTTGCTTACCTTAGGGTCAAATTCAAAATTAAAACCAAGGATTGTACTATAGGCACAACCTCAAGTCGTCTCACTTGTTGGAGCCTTAACTATTGATCCTAAGTTAACTAAATGCCATGAAAATGCAAATGACTAGGGTAAAGTTGGGGGTTTCATTAAAACTATTAATTGAGATAAAATGCAATGTAAATATATTTTTGGATTTTTTGGGAAATTACGATGGAATGGATGGTAAACAAGTATTGAAACAGTTGATAAAAACCCTCTTAAAAATGGACCTTTGGCAATCATAGTTCAAAATGATTTTGGGGAGTAAAAATCACCAAGTTTTCTAAAGGAAAAACCTTAAAGAACCCTTTAAGTCTAGGATCTTAATCATGACCACTCATCTTATAAAATCCTATTAGCTCACTTAGTGTGTGTATTAAGATTAATTAATGCACTTGGTTTAATGCAAGCCCAGATTAACTCAACAATCAAACAATACCATGCAAGAAAGAGAGTATCAAAAGAGTTGCATAGAAACATATATGTAACCACATATATTGAAGCTCAAATTCAACATTAACTAATCCAATACACAAGATAATTATCCAGAATTGATTACAACCATAATCAAAACAGTTCAGCCCCGAATTTACAAATCCTAAGACCTAGAAATTCATAAATAAACAACTAGAACTATGGATGAAGCTAACTCCCCTTTGAAGCTCTTGGAATTCATGCCAATCAACCATCTTCAAGAGTTGGAGGAAGCCTAGCCACTCATGGTGTGCAGAAACATCTCCATTGAAATTGACTCAGAGTTGCCCATGGATGAAGATGACAGTGAAAGGTGAGGGATTAGGGTTCTGGTGGGAGAGATGAGAGAAGATGAAGAGAAAAATGTGGATGGTGGCTCAATATTCGTGTCTGACCTCACTCATACCGAAAATAGGGTTTCTAACCCGAATATGACGTGTCTGGGTCGGTTATGGAAGTGTGAAAAAGAGGTGCTTCGCTACGGCGAAAGAAGGAGTTTACCGCGGCAAAGGTTGATAGAAAGACAGAATGCAATGCAATTTTCAAACTTCCCTGAAAGTTAACTTCAATGACTTTAAAAATGCCACAGTTGATCTGTTTTAAAGCACCTAAAGGGTCAAAATGGATGCATGATGAAGCATTTGTTGAAATAAAAAATAGAGATCCCTCCCCCACACTTAAACACAACATTGTCCCCAATGTTTAAACCGGTACATGCAAACCAATCAACAAGTAAACCAGAAGTTGTGAAGTCCAATTTAAATTAGCACAACACATCGAATTCACAAAGAGGAGGGAGAAAGGTGACAGGTTGCAGGCAAAACAAAAAGGATAAGTGAAAACAGTAGAGGGGATCAATGCAATTGGAAAGATAACAATAAAATAAAAAGGCTATCAATAGCCAAACAGTTAAACCAGCATCCAATCTAGCAAAGTAATGAAAACACCCCAAAGCTTAACAAGTATCCAGCAATACCGACTCAAAACAGAAATAAAGAACAAGAAACAAAGCACACAAAGAAAGAACTACTGCATCCCAGTATCATCCGCCCTAGACCTAGATGGTCCTATACCAGAAGTGCCTACTCCAGATGTCTCGGCCACTCTAAGAGTCATCCTCCTCGAGAGGTAGGAGGAAGTTCAACCATTCAGCAATCAAAGCATCCACACGATGACGATAACACAGGTCTTGATCATAAAGAGCATCGCAGTCCTTCTACCTCTTCATCTCTAAGAGGAGTGTGACATATAACTGGTGGACATGCTCTGCCAGCTTATCGATGTCATCAGCCAGGGTGTCCAAGGTGACAAGTTTAGGGGCTTCTTAATCTTCCTGGCCTTCTTGGCCTTTTTGGGCTTCTAGGGCTGGTGCACCAGCTGTATGGGCTGCTCCAATGTCATAAATAGGTTGGATGGGTGGAGGTGGTCCAATGACAGGCTGCTTAAGGTGATCATATCGAAACAAAGGGGATTGGCTCAAAGTAACTGTCATTGTTGTACTCAGGGACATTGGCAGCGCGAAAAAGGTCAATAACTAGTTGGGGGAAAATGATGCTGTTGATGAGTTTGGGGGTGGTGATGGCATCATAGAGAGCTGAGTAAATGGTGTCAGCTACGTCAAATGAGCGGCTAGTCATGAGAAGGTAGATGTATAGGACTTGGTGCTTAGGAACATTGGCTAGGGAGGTGGTGGGTACTAAGTTGTTGTAGATAAAGTGCAGCCAAGGACGAGCCTCAGGTCAGAACTCAGATAGCTTCAGGTATTATTTTGTAGTGCGGGGGCGATGCCAAGTGGCACCTTTATGACATAGGGTTTGGACAACATCGTCAAAAGGATAGTTTTCTCTGTATTCAGAATAACCAAAATGGTGACAAGGAGGATGGCGGTAATAGAAGTAGATGTTTTCAGTAGTAAACAAACAATGGACACGGACATTGCGAAAGTCAATGATCATGGAACCATGGAATTGAACATAGGTGTAAAAATGGCGAACAAAAGCGTCATTGCCCATAGAACGCTCCTATACCAAACCGGTCAATTCGGATGCTCAGAGCTGGCAGACAAAAGGGTTATCTGGGAGGTGTAAGGGAAAAGGTCGCTCCTTGAGAAGAGGTCTTTGATCAATCTTTTCATACAACTCCTCAAAAATATATTCATCTCCAGAATCAGATTTAGACACAGGCACAGGGTTCTTAATACCAGGCATACTCTGAACACAACAAACAAAACAAACTAAACAAAGACCAAACAAACAGTAACTAAAACTACCCCTGAAAAACCAAAATTAACAACCTAGGCAATAGCAAATGGCTATGTAATGATTCATAGTTTTTCAATTTACCAAAAACTTTCATAATTGAGTATGGGAATCACATAAAAACAAAATGCACCATGAATCATTAAATAGCCTAAGAGCTACGTAACTAAAAACTAACAGCAAAAAGAACCCAACTAAACACCAACTAAAGGAACTAAACAAATAACTAACAAACCAAAACCAGAAAATAAAATCAAACCAATAAAAGAGAAAAGGAAAAGTAGGACTTACCACAACAAAGGAAGGGAGCAGCACAACAGAGGTGATTCTTACCCAGTACCTTTTTTAGACCTTGGAGTTAAATCAAAACTTTTATCCAAGGATTGCACTATAGGGTGCAACCTCGGGTCGTCTCACTTAAATAGAGCCTTAGCGAAATGGACCTAAATTAGCTTAAATGTCATGCAATGCAAGCTTGAATATAAACAGGGGGTTTTGTTTTTTTCGAAATCATTGAGTGAATTGAATTAAGGGTAAACAAAATATATGTATATATTTTTTTTGGATTTTAGGGAATAGGTGATGGATGTAGGTAGACAATAACCAAATGATAATTAAGTTCTTCTTGAAAGTGTTCTCAGGCTGTCATAGTTCAAAATCAATTGATATAGGAGTAGAAATCACAAAGTTTCAAATTCATAAACGTCAAATGCTCTTTAAGTCCAGAATCTTGATAAATGAACTCCATTTCTTAAGATCCTGTTAAATGCTCTTAGTGTGTATAGAAAAACTGATTAATGCAATAGGTCAAGTACAATCAAAATCGTCTCAATATCAAAACACAACCATGCAAGAGTAAAGAGAATCAAAAGATTACAACTGACATATATGAGACTTCATACATTTAAGCTCAGAGTTCTACAATAATCAATTCACTACACATATGAAAATCCAAACTGATTACAACTATAATCAAGTAGTTCAGCTACAAAATACAAATCCGAAACCTAGAAATCATAAATTCATAGCATGAACTAGGATTAAACTACTCCCTTTCTTAGTTCATTGAACTCCAGCCATTGCTACACCTCCAAGAGGAAGGAAAACGCCTAGCCACTCATAGAAATCTAAAGCATCTCAACTAAGAATAAATCTGAGTTTCCCATAGTGGAGGTTTCTACAGTGAAAAATGAAGAAACTAGGGTTAGATGAGAGGAAGATGAGAGAGAACAAAGATAGGGGCTGTTGTCTGAATGAATGATGTCACTTACACGAAAATAGGGTTTCTAAAGTGGTAATGGGGTGTATTAGGTCGGTTTATGAGAGTGGGTAGGTAAAATTTCTGAAAATGGTTCGGGTCTTGGTTGCTGATTCGAGGGGTTCGCCGTGGTGAACCTTGGCCAAGAGCACTTCTGCTGAAGTGGTGTCTTCGCCGTGGTGAAGACAAAGTTGGCTGCGATGAAGCCTGGCAGAGGCATCAATCCGTCTTGTGTGCTGGACATCCTTGATCTTCACTCTTGGCTCTTCTTCTTGAGTGCCCTGAAATAAAAAGTAATGGTTTGAGGTATCGATTGTCCCAGAAATTAATTAAATCCAATTAATGAATAAATATGACAATTTTACCCTCAAATAACACTAACTCAGAACAAAGACCCTCAATCTCAATTAAGCACAAATATCATTAAAATGAGCCAAAAAGTGTAACAAAAATATGGAAAAGTCATCAATTAGTATAAACAATTTGAGCTCAATCAAATTCCCCCACACTTAGACCTTTGTACTCCTAGACAAAGCTTAAAAAATGATTCCCCGGTTATGCACAAACTTTATGAGTGACACCAAATTTCGAAAACAGATTATCTACAATCCTATTACAAAAATGTGTACCCCTATCACTCACTATAGCCTTAGGGATCCTGTACCTACAAAAAATGTTTGATTTCAGAAATTTCGAAACAGCTTGGGCATCATCTTTTCTAGAAGGTATCACTTCAATCCTTTTGGACACATAATCTACAGCTAACAAAATATATGCAAAACCTAAGGATGAAGGAAAGGGTCCCATAAAATTAATGCCCCAGACATCAAAAATTTTGCAAAACAGTAAAGGCTGTTGAGGCATCTCATGCCTTTTTTCCTAACCCTCCAAAACGTTGACATTTGTCACAGGACCGACAAAATGCAAAAGAGTCTTTAAAAAGGGTTAGCCAATAAAATCCAAAATCTAAGATTTTCCTAGATGTTCTCCTTGCACTAAAATGACCCCCACAAACCATGGAATGGCAAGCTAAAGTAATGGGCTCGAAATCTTCATTTGGCACACACTTTCTAATAACCTGATCACTACACATTCTCCACAGATGTGGTACATCCCATATGTAGTGTTGGGACTCGCTTCGAAGCTTTTGTGCCTGGAATCTAGACATAAAAGGAGGGTTGAGTCCAGACATGAGATAATTGACAATATTAGCATACCAAGGTTCTTTGACAATCATAGCATATAAAGCAGAATCAGGAAAAGAATCACAAGTGAGTTCAGAAGAGTCTACTCCCCTTGTGTCCTCTAGTAGCCTACTTAGATGATCGGCTAATTGATTCACTACCCCGGCTTGATCTTTTATCTCAATGTCGAACTCTTGTAGAAGCAAAGCCCACCTTATCAATCTTGGGTTGGATTGTGGCTTCTTAAATAGATAGCAAACAGTTGCATGATCTATAAAAACAACCACTCGAGAATTGATTAGATATTGCCTAAACTTATCTAAGGCAAACATAATAGCAAACATCTCCTTCTAGGTAGTGGTATAGTTGACTTGAGCTAGATCAAGTGTTTTAGATGTATAGGCTATGACTCTTGATTGCTTCTCCTCTCTCTGACCAAGCATGGCACCTACTGCAAAATTTGAAGCATCACATGATAGCTCAAAGTTTAAGTCCCAGTTAGGTACAGTTAAGATTGGAGGTGAAACAAGCATAGATTTAAGGGTATCCAAAGCATGTCTACAATTGTCATCAAAGTTAAATTTCACATCTTTTTTCAACAAAGTAGAAAGGGGTGGGGCAATTTTACTAAAATCTTTAATAAATCGCCGGTAAAACCCCGCATGCCCTTAGAAGGATAAAAAATCTTTAAGATAGGTGGGATAAGGAAGTGAGAATATAACTTCAATCTTAGCCTTATCAACCTCAATCCTTTTTTCAGAGATTAGGTGCCATAGAACTATCCCACTATCCACCATAAAATGGCATTTCTCAAAATTTAAGACCAACTTCATATCTATGTACCTCTCAAGAGCCTGTTTTAGGCTATTCAGGTACTGATCAAAGCTCTCCCTATAGACTGTGAAGTCATCCATGAAGAATTCTATATTTTTCTCAAGGAGGTCACTGAAAATCGCCATCATACACCTTTGAAAGGTGCCTGGAGCGTTACATAACCCAAACGGCATCCTACGATAAGCGTAGGTACCAAAAGGGCATGTAAAAGTGGTTTTGTCCTGATCCTCTGGTGCTATAGGAACCTGAAAATAACCTGAAAAACCCATCTAGAAAACAATAATGTGACTTGCCAGTCAGCCTCTCTAACATTTTATCTATAAAAGGGATAGGGAAATGATCTTTTCGTGTGGCATCATTAAGTTTTCTATAGTCTATACACACACGCCATGAATTTTGCACCCTGGTAGGGATAAGCTCATCCTGTTCATTCTTAACCATAGTCACCCCACTCTTTTTGGGTACTACGTGTACCGGACTGACTTATTCACTATCAAAATAGGATAGATAATCTCTGCACTCAAGAGCTTAGTAATCTCTTTTTTAACTACATCAAGTATAAGAGGGTTCAGTCACCTTTGGGGCTACCTTACTGGTTTTGATCCCTCACTAAGCAGAATCCTATGTGTGCAAATAGCTTGACTAATTCCAGGAATTTCAGCTAAAGCCCACCCTATTGCCCTCCTATGCTCCCTTAAAACAGATAAGAGTCTCTCTTCCTCACTCTCAAACAGCGAGTTAGCAATAATAACAGGTAATTGTTCATTAGACTCAAGGAAAGCATATTTCAGAGTAGGGGGCAGGGGTTTTAAATCAATCATAGGTGGTTACACAACAGAAGGGATCAATTTATGAAGTTCAAGAGAGAACAGATTACTCCCCTTTTCTTCAACCAATGATAGCTCTAGTTGAATTTGATCAGCTTTGCAGCTTACTTCCTCTCCAAGCGTTGAACCAACTTCAAGTTGATCTACAGCAGCAACCGCCTTAGAGGGATTCTTTTGCATAACATCATTTCCAATTTTAGCATCAGCTTCTATGATGTTTGGGCAATCTAAAACATGAACAGAAAACCTTTCCCCAAGGGAATCATCATTGATAATAGAGGAATCACAAATTAAATTAGCATCGGTAGATGACACAGAAAATGTATGTGGTATGGAAAGCATGCAATTAACCACAGTACAGTCAAGACATGTCACGTCACCACCACATGAATAAGCAGAAAGAGATGAAAAAGAAGAAACATATTCATCTTCATCATTAGAGCCAGTAGAGTAAAGGTCAGAATAAAAAGAGTCATGTTGCAATTCAATTTCAGAGCAAGCATCCTCAACAGCAATGTCTATCATGTTAACACCCAATAGTGAATAGTCCTTATAAGGATGTTTCATTGCTTCATACATGTTAAAAGAAACTTTATTATCACCCACTTCCATTGTAATGGTCCCTTCTTTCATGCTAATCATGGTATTAGCAGTCCTTAAGAAAGGTCGACCTAGGATTAGTGTGGTGTCATTTACAAGCTCAGAAGACATGTCAAGCACACAGAAATCAGCAGGAAAAACCAAATCCTTAACTTGAACCAAAATATCCTCAATAACGCCCTTAGGATACCTAATAGTCCTATCAGCTACTTGGAGTACAACAGTAGTAGACTTAAGAGTCTTGACTCCCAGTGAAGTGTAAATGGACTTAGGCATGACATTAATGGCTGCTCCTAGATCAAGCAAGGCTCCCCCTATAGTGACTTTTCTTATAGTGCAAGGGATAGTGAAAGATCCAGGGTCTTGACATTTTATAGGGATTTGGGGTTTAAACAAGACAGACACATTAGAGGGCAATTGAACTCTTTCATTAGCCTTAAACCTCCTCTTTTGTGTACACAACTCCTTTAGAACTCTTACATATTTAGGAATCTTTTTAATTAGGTTAAGCAAAGGAATGTTGACTTCTATCTTCCTAAAAGTTTCAAGCAATTCATGATCTTGCCTCTCATTGCCTATTTTTACATTTTTCAAGTAAGAATGAGGAAAAGGTAGCTCATTGATGTTTACCTCCTTACCTACCTTGCTCAAGGCTCCATGTTTGCTTGGTTCAGATTCCTTTACATTTTCCTTGCCATCATGCTTAGTAGTGGACTCTTTCCGGCGCAATTTTATCTCCTTGGAACTTTTTGACTTCTTGATCTCTTTGGAAGGTAATAGCAGATCATCACAAATAATCTCCTCATCAACAGTTTCATCCTCCTCTTCATTAAACTTCACTTCGCTCCCACTTTGAAGAATGATGGCATTTAAACCCTTAGGGTTTATAACAGTGTTGGAGGGAATGGTACCACTGCTCCTAGCTTGTTGCTCACTCATGTTATTGGACAGCTGAGTTATATAGGAGTTAATGTTCTTAGCCTTTTGAAAGAGAGCCTTTCTGTCGTTCGCTTAGAGGTTCTCGCTCAAAAATTTATCCAAGCTATGCAGTAGAGCAAACTCGGGTCGTTCTCTTTTGGGAGCCTAAATTAGATGTCTAAGTTAGATTAATGCTATGCAGAGTAATGAAAAAGGGGTTTTTTGGCGTTTTTAGCCATTAATGAAATGCCAAAACTAAATGCAATGAATACTGATCTAAGTTACTATGTTTTTGGATTTTTCTAAGATAGTGGTGATGAAGTGAAGTTAATGATATGAAATCTCTTGAATATAGCTTTGAAGCAATCATAGTTCAAAATAATTTTGGGAGTAGAAATCACCAAGTCTTCTAATGAAAACCTTAAAGAACCCTTTAAGTCTAGGATCTTAATCAATGTCACCCATTTCATAAGATCCTATTAAGCTCACTTGGTGTGTGTATTAAGATTAATTAATGCACTTGGTTAAATGCAAGCTCAGATCAACTCAACAATCACACATTACCATGCAAGACAGAGAGTATCAAAAGGGATGCATAGAAACATATATGTAACCACATATATTAAAGCTCAAATTCAACATTAACTAATCCAATACACAAAACAATCATCCAGAATTGATTACAACCATAATCAAAATAGCTCAGCTCAAATTTACAAATCCTAGACCTAGAAATTCATAAATAAAGAACTAGAACTCATAGATGAAGCTAACTCCCCTTTGAAGCTCTTGGAACTCATGCTCCTTCCACCATATTCAAGAGTTGAGAGGCTTAGCTAGTCATAACTCTTGAACCAACTCCAACTAGATAATGTTCTTCAGCCATGGTAGCAGCAGATGGAAGAAATGGAAATGGGATTAGGGTTTCTGAGGTGAAAATGAGAGAAGAGGATGAAAGATACGAAGGTGGAGGCTGAATCCTCGTCATCTGCTGTCATCATACCTAAAATAGGGTTTCTAACCCGAAACTTACGTGCATGGGTCGGTTTTTGGGGATGGGTAGGTCAAAATTTCCCGAAATGGTCGGGTCTGGAATTTGCTGCTCCGAGGGGTTCGCCGCGGCGAAGAATAGGTTCGCCGCGGCGAAACATGGCAGAGACCTGCCTTCACGGATGGGATTTCGCCGCGGCGAAGTGAGATGTTGGCCGCGGCGAACCTAGGCAGAGGATCTTCTCTTGTTTCTTTTGCCTTGAGTTCTTCAATTCTGACCCCAAATCTTTAGTGTCCTACAATAAAAAGTAACAAATTGAAGTATCAATTGTCCTAGAGGTTAATTGAATCCAATTAACAACCAATTATGACAATTTAATCCTCAAAATGACACTAACTCAAAGTAAGAACCATAAATCTCAGTTAAGCACAATTTTCACTTAAAAGGACCAGAAAGTATGACAAAAATCATGGATAATGATATGAAAAGAAATTAATATTTTGAGCTCAATCACCTTTGTCTCCTAATGCTCCATTTTTTTCTCTAAAGCGCTAAATCTAGCATCATTTTTAGAGGAGTCTTGTTGAATCAATAAAGCTAACGAGCTGAACTGATTTGCATTAGAAGTCCTTTCTTCCTTCATTAAGGCCATCGTGTTATGCAAAAGTTGATTGGTGTCTTCTTTAGGTGGAATAGTCAAAGCCTGAGGTTGGTTTTGGAACTGGTTTGAGGATGAACCAGCTACTCTACTCTTTTAAAATCTGTTTGGAGGTCTACTCTCTTCATTTCTCCAGCTAAGTCGAGGGTTCGCTTTCCACCCCTCATTATAAGTGTTGGAGTAAAGGCCCCACTTTTGATTTGGACGACCCTGGAAAACCATAGATACCTCTTCATATCGGCTAGGATAGACACTATAAATATGCATAACCAAGCCACAAGTCTTACAACTAGGGCAGTAATATCCATAGGGGATGCTGGTCTATACACGTTTATATTCTTCAACTCTGCAGTGATAAGGGACAATTGAGAAGTCATTTTGCTTTCCAAGGAATCAACCTTTGATTCCAAGGTATCCATTCTTCTGTTGTGAACTATTGAAGCTCCCAACTCGTGTACCACTCGAGTATCTCTTACACTAAATTGTTGATGATTCAAGGCCATTTTCTTGATAAAATCCCAAGCCTCTTCCGTAGCGGAGTCTATCAAAGATCCTCTTGATGCAGCGTCTAGCATACCCTTCTCTTGGTTCTTTAACCCATCATAAAAATACTGCACCAATTGTTCATCTGGAATTTGATGCTGTGGGCACCTCGAGAGCAAGTCTTGGAATCTGTTCCAATAGTCGTCAAGAGACTTGTCATAGTCTTGCTTAGCTAAATAGATCTCCTTTCTCATTGATGAAGTCTGAGAAGCCAGAAAGTATTTCTCCAAGAATGCTTTCCTTAAGTTCCCCTAACTGTGATACGCGTCAGCCACATGCCTTAGAAGGCTCATGTACCACTCTCGAGCTTTACCCTCCAATGATAAATGGAAAACCTTCCATAGCACTTGATCCAGCGATGCTCCTACAGGCTTCATGCTCTGACAAACCATAGAAAGGGATTGCAAATGAAGATAAGGATCTTCTCCTGTCAAGCCATGAAATTTTGGAAGTGAGTTAATCAATAAACCTTTAATTTCAAAATTAACTTCAAAATTAGGGCACGCAGCAGTAAATGGGTCAAAATTGACATCAGATGTAGTGGCTTCCCTAATTGTTCTTCTTTTAGGATTCCCATTATTTTCTCCCACTCTCTCTTGTTCTCTATTCCCTCCATTGTCTCTATTCCTCACTTGGTTAGCATTGGGGTTGGGGTTAGGATTCCACAGAGATGTTTTCTTGTTCAACCACTAATTTGTTTGTCCCCTCAACTCTTTTTTCTCTTCGTATCTCTCTGAGTCTTCTCTCAATCTCAGGGTTAAAGGGCATAAGCTTAGTTTTTCGTGGCATGCAAGAACAAAGTCACAGAGAAAAAAGCAAACAAAAATGACTTGCAGCACACAAAATCAGTTAAAAGTATGAATTGTGATGGATGCAAGTGTATGTATGAGTATGAGTGTGTATGCACAGAAAGAGGAGCAAAAAGTTCAAGTTTCAAAATTTTCCAGAAGTGTTTGCCGCGGCGAAGGTTGGCTGAGATGGTCTGTGAGCTGAATACAGAAGGTTTGCCACGGCGAAAGCAGGAGTATGCCGCGGTGAAGGTTTCCCGAGAGGGATCCTTAAGTGATTCTGCTAGCTAGCCGCGGCGAAAGAAGACGTTTGCCGCGGCGAACTGTCACAGAGAGCTAGACAGACTTCTGAACGATGCAAATGCAGGGTGAAAATGATAAAGGTAAAGAAAATCAGTATCTTTGTTTGTATTTCCAAAATTTTGATGCTATGCAAAATGAAATCCTCTATTATTAACAAATATGTACCTAAGCTACCTAAAATGCAAGCGAAAAAGGCTCAAAACCTCAATTGACAGATTAACGACACGAGCTAACCTAGAGAACCAATTTCTTGGCTCCCCGGCAACGGCACCATTTGATTCTTACCCAGTACCTTTTTTAGACCTTGGAGGTGAAATCAAAACTTTTATCCAAGGATTGCACTATAGGGTGCAACCTCAGGTCGTCTCACTTAAATGGAGCCTTAGCGAAATGGACCTAAGTTAGCTTAAATGTCATGCAACACAAGCTTGAATATAAACAGGGGGTTTTGTTTTTTTCAAAATCATTGAGTGAATTGAATTAAGGGTAAACAAAATATATGTATATATTTTTTCTTGGATTTTAGGGAATAGGTGATGGATATAGGTAGACAATAACCAAATGATAACTAGGTTCCTCTTGAAAGTGTGCTCAAGCTGTCATAGTTCAAAATCAATTGATATGGGAGTAGAAATCACTAAGTTTCAAATTCATAAACGTCAAATACTCTTTGAGTCTAGAATCTTGATAAATAAACTCCATTTCTTAAGATCCTGTTAGGTGCTCTTAGTGTGTATAGAAAAACTGATTAATGCAATAGGTCAAGTACAATCAAAATCGTCTCAATATCAAAACACAACCGTGCAAGAGTAAAGAGAATCAAAAGATTACAACTGACATATATGAGACTTCATACATTTAAGCTCAGAGTTCTACAATAATCAATTCACTACACATATGAAAATCCAACTGATTACAACTATAATCAAGTAGTTCAGCTACAAAATACAAATCTGAAACCTAGAAATCATAAATTCATAGCATGAACTAGGATTAAACTACTCCCCTTCTTAGTTCATTGAACTCCAGCCATTGCTATACCTCCAAGAGGAAGGAAAACGCCTAGCCACTCATAGAAATTTGAAGCATCTCAACTAAGAATGAATCTGAGCTTCCCATGGTGGAGGTTTTTACAGTGAAAAATGGAAGAAACTAGGGTTAGATGAGAGGAAGATGAGAGAGAACGAAGATGGGGGCTGTTATCTGAATGAATGATGTCACTTACACGAAAATAGGGTTTCTAAAGTGGTAATGGGGTGTATTGGGTCGGTTTATGAGAGTGGGTAGGTAAAATTTTCGAAAATAGTTTGGGTCTAGGTTGCTGATTCGAGGGGTTCGCTACGACAAACCTTAGCCAAGAGCACTTCTGCTGAAGTGGTGTCTTTGCCGCGGCGAAGACAAAGTTGGCCACGGTGAAGCCAAGCAAAGGCATCAATCCGTCTTGTGTGCTAGACATCCTTGATCTTTACTCTTGGCTCTTCTTCTTGAGTGCCCTGAAATAAAAAGTAATGGTCTGAGGTATCAATTGTCCCAGAAATTAATTAAATCCAATTAATGAATATGACAATTTTACCCTCAAATAACACTAACCCATAACAAAGACCCTCAATCCCAATTAAGCACAAATATCATTAAAACGAGCCAAAAAGTGTAACAAAAATATGGAAAAAAATCATCAAATAGTGTAAGCAATTTGAGCTCAAACAAGAAGATAGGCGAAACAACAAAAAGGAAAAGTAGGAGAAAGAGATGAATGGAATAAAAGAGAGACTAAGAAGATGATAGGGCACTGCATTGAAAAGAGGATAGGAATGAAGAGGAATGAGAATGTGGAGAAGAGGGGAGGCTCGAAGGTTTGAGAGAAGGCTAAAGAAGGGGCAGCTTTTTTGAGAATATGGTAACTGAAGGAGATGTTTAGGAAGGTTAAAGGTTGGAGGGAAGTGAAAAGACTAAAATGGAGTTAAAGAAATTAAATGGGTAGGCAGTTACAAAGGGCAAGGAGGTAATTTGACACTGAAAAAATAGGGTTTAAGTAAAACATTCTGCGTAGAATCCAGGGTTTCGCCGTGGTGAAAGAATGAGTTCGCCACGGTGAAAGCTTCCTAAGATGAAAAGAAAGGAAAGAAAAGGGACCTAGCCACGGTGAAACCATAAGTTCGCCGCAGCAAAAGTATTCCGAGACCAAGACACAAAACTAGGTGACCTTCGCTGGGGCCAAAGTTGGAGTTCACCGCAGTGAAAGTTCACTGAGAGCAACAAGCAGAAGCTAAGCAACTTCGCTGCGGTAAAGGATGAAGTTTGCTGTGACGAAAGTAGCCAGAGACACCCAAAAACTAAATAGAAACAACACAGTAGTAGAGGAATAAAGCACATAAACAATGGGGGCAGCTGGATACTTCAGAAACTTTTAGGTGTACAAAATGAGATCAAAAGGTGCTCAATAAGCGCATGATAAGATAGCACAACACACAAAATAGAGTAGCAAGCTTTCTCTGTCAATCAAAAATAGATACTTTAACCGTTTGCCACACTATAACAATTAAGCACACAACGAGAAAGAGCAGAGATCAAAACCAAGAAGGGAATCTTATTGAACAGGAAAATAACTGACCACACTAAAACTATGCTACTGAGATGGTTTCTCCCCAACACTCAATTAGCATATCAATGCACAAAATATATCACAAGCAATAATAGGGCAAAGGTAAGTAAATGGGTAAAGGAAAGAAACAACCTGGGAATTAAGGAGGCTTTTGATTCTCATTATAGAGCTTCAATAGACAGCCATTGACTTTGAGTCTGGCTCCAGTCTCCTCATGTAAAAGCTCAACCACGCCAAAGTTGTGTACTCTTGTGACCGTGTAGGGCCCGTCCCACAAGGTGTTGAATTTTCCTTGCTTGGAACTGAACGGGGCCTTATACAATAGTACTTAGTCATCCTCTTTGAAGTGCTTCCGTAGGATTCCCCAGTCATGCACGAACTTTGTTTTCTCCTTGTAGAGTTTGGAGTTTTCATAGGCTTCAAGTCTAAGCTCCTCCAACTCTTGCAGTTGTAATTTCCTTTCCTTCCTGGTAGACTCTATATTCAAGTTGCACTGCTTGACTGCCCAATAGGCCTTGTGCTCGAGCTCTACTAGTAAATGGCCTTCTCAAAGACTAAACGGTAAGGGTACAGCCAATGGGTGATTTGTATGCCGTCCAGTAAGCCCACAATGCTTCTTCTAAACGTAAACTCCAGTCTTTCTTGGAAGGCTTTACCATCTTTTCTAGTATGTGGTTCACCTCTCTATTTGAAATTTTAGCTTGACCATTAGTTTGGGGGTGGTAGGCAGTGGAGACTTTATGAGTGACACCAAATTTTAAAAACTAATTATCTACAATCCTTACAGAAATGTGCATCCCTGTCACTCACTATAGCCGTAGGGATCTCATACCTACAGAAACTGTTTGATTTAAGAAATTTTGAGACAGCCTGGGCATCATCTTTTCTAGAAGGTATCACTTCTATCCATTTGGACACATAATCTATAGCTAACAGAATATATACAAAACCAAAGGATGAAGGAAAGGGTCCCATGAAATCAATACCCCAAACATCAAAGATTTCTTAAAACAATAAAGGTTGTTGAGGCATCTCATGCCTTTTTCCTAACCCTCCAAAACATTGACATTTGTCACGAGACTGATAAAATGCAAAAGAGTCTTTAAAAAGGGTTGGCGATAAAATCCAGAATCTAAGATTTTCCTAGATGTTCTCCTTGCACTAAAATGACCCCCCACAAACCATGGAATGGCAAGCTGAAATGATGGGCTCAAAATCTTCATTTGGCACGCACTTCCTAATAACTTGATCACTACACATTCTCCACAAATGAGGTACATCCCATATGTAGTGTCGGGACTTACTTCGAAGCTTTTATGCCTGGAATCTAGACATAAAAGGAGGGGTGAGTCCAGTTATGAGATAATTGACAATATCTGCATACGAAGGCTCTTTAACAACTAAAGCACATAAAGCAGAATCAGGAAAAGAATCACAAGTGAGTTTAGAAGAGTCTACTCCCCTTGTGTCCTCTGGTAGCCTACTTAGGTGATCGGCTACTTAATTCACAACCCCGACTCGATCTTTTATCTCAATATCAAACTCTTACAAGAGCAAAGCCTACCTTATCAATCTTGGCTTGGATTGTGGCTTCTTGAGTAGATAGCGGATAGCCGCATGATCTGTAAACACAACCACTCAAGAAATGATTAGATATTGCCTAAACTTATCTAAGGCAAACACAATAGCAAACATCTCCTTCTCGATAGGGGTATAGTTGACTTGAGCTGGATCAAGTGTTTTAGAGGCACAAGCTATGACTCTAGATTGCTTCTCCTCTCTTTGACCAAACATGGCACCCACTGCAAAATTAGAAGCATCACATGATAGTTCAAAGTGTAGATCCCAGTTAGGTACAGTTAAAATTGGAGGTGAAATAAGCATATATTTAAGAGTATTACAGGCATGTCTACAATTGTCATCAAAGTTAAATTCCACATCTTTTTTCAACAATGTAGAAAGGGGTAGGGTAACTTTACTAAAATCTTTAATAAATCACCGATAAAACCCTGTATGTCCTAAGAAAGATCTTAAATCTTTAAGACAGGTAGGGTAAGGAAGTGAGGAAATAACTTCAATTTTAGCCTTATCAACCTCAATCCCCTTTTGGGAGATTAGGAGGCCTAAAACTATCCCACCATCCACCATAAAATGACATTTCTCAAAATTTAAGACCAACTTCTTATCTATGCACTCTTAAGGGCCTGCTTTAGATTATTCAGGCACTGATCAAAGCTCTCCCCATAGACTATCAAGTCATCCATGAAGACTTCTATGTTTTTCTCAAGGAGGTCACTAAAAATCACCATCATGCACCTTTGAAAGGTGCCTGGAGCATTAAATAACCCAAATGGCATCCTACGATAAGCGAAGGTACCTAAGGGGCATGTAAAAGTGGTTTTGTCCTGATCCTCAGGGGCTATAGGAACTTGAAAATAACCTGAAAAGCCATCTAGAAAATAATAATGTGACTTGCTAGCAAGCCTCTCTAACATTCGATCTATGAAAGGGATAGGGAAGTGATCTTTTCATGTGGCATCATTGAGTTTTCTATAGTCTATGCACACACGCCATGAATTTTACACCCTTGTAGGGATAAGCTCATCCCGTTCATTCTTAACCACTGTCACCCTACTCTTTTTAGGTACTACGTGTACTGGACTGACCCATTCGCTATCAAAAATGGGATAGATAATCCCTGTACTCAAAAGCTTAGTAATCTCCTTCTTAACTACATCAAGTATAAGAGGATTCAATCGTCTTTGGGGCTCCCTCACTGGTTTTGATTCCTCACTAAGGAGAATCCTGTGTGTGCAAATAGCTAGACTAATTCCAGGAATATCAGCTAAGGTCTACCCTATTGCCCTCTTATACTCCCTTAAAACAAAGAAGAGTCTCTCTTCCTCACCCTCAGACAACAAGTTAGCAATAATAACAAGTAATTGTTCATTAGACTCAAGGAAAGCATATTTCAGAGTAGCGGGTAGGGGTTTCAAATCATGTAGAGGTGGTTTCACAACAGAGGGGATCAGTTTATGAAGTTTAAGAGAGAACAGATTACTCCCCTTTCCTTCAACCAATGATAGGTCTGGTTGAATATGATCAGCTTTGCAGTTTCCTTCCCCTCTAAGCATTGAACCAACTTCAAGTTGATCTATAGCAGCAACCGCCTTAGAGGGTTTCTTCTCTATACCATCATTCTCCATTTCAGCATCAGCTTCCAAAATGTTAAGGTAATATGAAATATCAACAGAAAACCTTTCCCCAAGGGAATCATCATTGATAATATAGGAATCACAATTTGAATTCACATCAGTAGATGACACAGAGAATGTATACGGAATGGAAAGCATGCAATCAAGGCATGTCACATTACCACCACATGAACAAGTAGAAAGAGATGAATAAAGAGATGAGAAAGAAGAAACAGATTCATCTTCATCATTAGAGTCAATAGAGTAGAGGTTAGAATAAAAAGAATCATGTTGCAATTCAATTTCAGAGCAAGCATCCTCAACAACAATGTCTATCATGTTAAGAGCCAAAAGTGAATAGTCCTCATAAGGATGTTTCATTACTTCATACATGTTAAAAGAAACCTTATTATCCCCACTTCCATTGTAATGGTCCCCTCTTTCATACTAATCATAGTATTAGCAGTCCTTAAGAAAGTTTGACTAAGGATTAGTGTGGTGTCATTTACAAGCTTAGAAGACATGTCAAGCACATAGAAATCAGCAGGAAAAACCAAATCCTTAACTTGGACCAAAATATCCTCAATAATGCCCTCAGGATACCTAATAGTCCTATCAGCTAGTTAGAGTACAACAATAGTAGACTTAATAGTAGACTTAAGAGTCTTGACTCCTAGTGAAGTGTAAACAGACTTAAGCATGACATTAATGGCTGCTCCTAGATCAAGCAGGGCTCCCCCTATAGTGACTTTTGAAACGTCCTACTTCTAACCTCTCAGAGTATGCATTCACAAGCATTATGGTTCAAGTAGATCATCACACAAGCCCGCGGATTTAAAATTTCAACATAATTACTCAAGTTACTATTTATTGTTTAATTTCTAGATTACAAGCCCAAATTCAAAAATTCATAACTAATTCCATAAAAATTGTATTAAAGTGTTCTAAAATTTTATAGAAAGCTATTTTAATGATATTTAAGGAAAAATATCAAACTAGACTTATCCTTGCCCAATTTGTACAATTTAATCAATAAATATTACTGTTCATTTCATAAAATCTAGAACTTCCATATTCTGTGGCTCAACTTTGGAAATTCGTATCTCCTGGTGTACACATCCAATTGAGGTGATCTACCTCTTATTTTAAAGCTTGGGATGTGTACTAAGAGTCTACCAAATCTTGTGACTTAACTCATTTTTTTGATAGGTCAAACTGGAGCTACAAACTCACTACTCTAGGACCTACGTTTTATCCCTTAACATCTCTTTACTTTAATTCTTTTTATTTCTTTGGCATACATAACATGGGCTTACTCTTTTCCATTCATGCTCATACACTTTCATTCATGCCATAAATAGTATAATTAATTACATGGCATCATAGGCATTCATAACATAAATTACATAATAGGAGAATTACACATTGAATAATAATATCATTCATTAACATGAACAATTCTCCACTTTCTTCTCCTTGCTTCTCATGCCATTATTACCCATCATTGATTGAACTAAATGGTTGGTTAGAGAGAGGGTGAGATTCAGGGGAATCTTAGTAGCAAACAATACCATATTAATCATGCTAGATGGATGCTAATGCACTACACGTAACTTGTTTATTCTCTTGTTAATTAGTGACATATTAGCATGCTCAAAGCTAACTTCTTGATGCATGGCCATGGAGACATAATCTATTATCATGAATAGCAATTACAGCAGGTAAAACATGTCACAATAACATTTAAATAACATGTACATAGCAACACACAAGCATACAGTATCAAGCAATGACAGTAGGTGAGTTTACTACCTTGCAACTCAAGCTTTCCTCTTACTTTTCCTTTGACTCCCTTGACTTTCGAACCATGTGGGCATTCAGTTAACATCACCAAATGTCCTCTTAGATGTTCGAAGGTCCTAAACATAGTCATAATGATCATACAATCTATTAAGACCACTAGATTACATAATGTTCAAGACTAGCTCTCTTAAACCTCAACCCTTTCTCTTGCTTTTAGGGTTTCCTTTCTAGCTTTTCTAACATAAATCTCATCATTTTCCATCATTAAGATCCATTTCTTGTCAATTAGGACCACTTTAGATGGCCTTAGATTCAAGAAGATCAAATCTGAAAATTTTGCTTCACGGGTACTGTTCACACAGAAATTCTAGAATTTTTTATCAACTTTGAAAATTCATAATTTGTCACATCCAACATTATGGTAATCAGAGATAAGAAATATTCTCAAATTATTGAGGATTAAAAATGATAAGAAAAAGTCAAAGGATTTTGGTGGAAAATAATTATAGTAATTTTCCAAGCTAATTATAGGAAATTGACTAATTAAGGAAAATTGGTCAAATGTAAATAAGGAAAAATATTTCTGAGCCTTGGAAAATCAAGGAAAAGTAGGGATAATATCCTTTGAGAGTTATATGAAATTATAAAGTTGGTTTTATGACCAAATTACCCTTAGAGAAATTATGAGAGAATTAAAGGGTGATTTAGGCTAATTAAGGGATTTTATTTGGAAAATTCCAAATAAACATTTTTAAGGGGAATAAAATTTCAAGAAAATTCCTATGAGATCCCAAGGAATTATAAGGAATTATGGAATTAAATGAAGACCCTCAAGTATCCAAGATTTTTCCAAATAATGATAAAAAGTGGAAAAATCCCTAAAGAGAAAGAAATTAATTTTCCTTTTTATTTAAATATTAGGAAATTAATTTTGAGACAAAGAGAGCAATTTGGGAAGATAATAATGAGGAGAATAAAGTAAGGATCTGACAAAAAATAATTACAGAGGCTAAGCTACTGTAATTATAGAAAAGAAATTAAACTCATAGCCTAAATATACTGGTAAAGCAAGATTGGTGTCTTGCAAATCCAAGGGATCCTATTGAGCCATGTGTCAAGCTCTTGAAGGAGAAGATTTAAATTAGCCAAGTGTCATTCCATAAATGGAGAGGATCTTGAGTTTAGTAATTAATTTCATTTGGAATTATGTTAATTAGGAAAGAGGAATCAAGACTTAGTAGGGTAATGATACTTGGACTATCATTAAAGAAGGTGATTGGGATATTTTGAAGCATTAATCAAGCTCTTCTCTCCCCATTTTCAGATGCTCATTTCGTCCAAGGGAGAAAATAAGAGAAAAAGAGAGAGTTTGAGAGAAAAACAAGAAGAAGCAAGCACCTTGATCATCCAAGCAAGGTTTCAAGGTTAGATCTTAGTCCTATAAGTGTTCTTGCTTTGGTTTCTTTCTCTTTTATGGTTAAAAATCTGTCTCTTCCCTCTCTTAATGTGGATCGAACTGATTAATAAAAAGGGGAAAGAAGTTTTGATCATCACACTTGCTAAGACACAACAACATAAGCTAGATCTAAGTGTTTGCAAGTGAGTTTAAGCTGTTTTAAAGCAAAGCTGTGATTTTTGGTTCATGATTCCTTGTGGTTCGGTCAAAGGGAAACTGAAGGAGGCCATTTTATTTTCCAAGATCTAAGCATATATTTGAAATCTACATGAAAAACCATGTAGGGTTGAGTCAAGGAGTGATTTTTAGGGTTAAAGAGAACCAAGTTCAAAAATAGTGAGCAAAGGAGGGAACTTTATGGTTCAAAAATCATTTTGATGTATGTTCTTGCTTTTTCATGGTTGGATAATGATTATGGCTGCCTTTGTTGATGGATTATATGGTTAGGGTTTGATATTTGTCAAGGGAAAGAGGAGAAGGAAAAAAAACTAAGACTTTTAGAGCAAGGTAGTAAGTTAAACCTAGCTACTACCACTAACTAGCATTGTTGATCATTGTATGGTTAATTACTATTATTGTCATTGAGCTTTCTTGATTGTTATGTGGCTGCTCTTTATAGTATCTTGCTTTGGCCTTTGTATGTTTGAGTTTGCCAAATGATAAGCATGTTAGTTCACCAATAGTAGCTAATATTATCATGCATAATAATGATGCTTGCTTGATGCTATAGTTGGTTAATTTGCTACTAGGATTTTCAAAAACTCATCCCCCAAAAATAATGTAACATTTTAGTGTGAATCCTCTAAGGGAAAGCTGTAGATTGAAGGCTAATTTGTGGGGTTTAGCCACAAAAATTCGTGAGCTCATTTTGGTTATGTAAATATTAAACTAACAGTGCTGGAAGCACACTGACACTGACTGGTTCACGTGACTTTTTGATTATGCTCCTGAATTCGTTTAGTCATGAAATTTGACATGAAGAAATATAATGTTCTGAGCTTCAATTTGATAGCTAATACATTAAAAATGGCCTAGTATATGATTTATAATGATTTTTCAAATTTAATGGTCAGAATCTGGGAATCAGAGTTTTTGACAAATGGACAGTGTTGCATTTCTCAAAAACCTGACGCTTTCTCATAAGGAATTGGACAATGAGATTATTTTTCCTTAAAAGAGAACTTAAAGAGCTTTAAGTAGAATTTTGAATCATCCCAATTGGATTTTTGTAGAATAAGTTATGAATTTTTGAAGATGGGCTAGAAAAACTTGATTTTTACCCGATGAACAGTAAAAATCTGAAAAATAGCGTTTTTATAAAAAAGTGAGCCCAAGACCATCCAATGTGGTCTAAAATGATTTTGGAAGGAACCTAAGTCAATATAATAGTAAGGTGTGACATGATTAATTCTAGAAAAATCAAAACTAAGTGGTTCAAAGTTTGACTGAAAGCTCCTTAAATTCTCTTTAAAGGAACAATAGTTTCAGGAACCAATTCTATGCTGAATAGTACCAGAATTGTATGGAATTCGCTACTCTTCTAAAGGTTAAACACTGTTTCCAGATTTCAAACCCTAACTTTGAAAAATCACCATAAATCGTACACATATCCAAATGAAGTGTTCTACCCATGGATTTAAAGCTTATAGAGTGTCATTTAATCATGCTAAATTTTAGAATCAGATACAAAGAGTAACTTATTCGAAATAGGCATCAAGACAGATGCTATAACCATCACATATCTTGATCTTGAAGCTTGAATCTTGTTCCTTCTTCTTAGCCTTCACCCCTACGTTTTTTCCTCTAAATTTTGGTAGAGTTTTTTCTCTACAAATGGCTACCAAAATGCTCTTTCAAGGTAAGGTATTTATAGCCCAAACTTTGGCTCAAATGGACCAAAATGCCCTAGGTGGCTAATAGAAAGGGTAAGGGCAATTTTGGAACTTTAAGTTGACTTTTACATCATCATTGCATCATCTTCTTGCATCATCCTTACCTCATTCTTCCAGAAGGTGCCAAGTGTCACAAATGAGATGGAGGAGAAGGGAGATTAAATCCTAACCATTGGATCAAAACTTAATCCTCAAGTTTCCTCCGAATTTATTTGGCCCACGTTTCTCTGACTTTCTTTATAGCCTTCCGGAGCTCAAAAATTTTTTCTGTCTACTCCATAAATCCCTTTTAATTCTAGAGAGTGTTTATGAATTTTCTTAGGCCATGACACTTCCTTTAAGCCTTGCATAAAAATTCATTTACTGAAATGCCTTTTTATCGGCATAACTGGCTTTTTATTTATTAAAGCCACTACACTAGCCGTTTGGTTGCGGGACTAATTTTATAAATTAGTACAACCTTTCAACCATTTAATCTCGTTTTTGTATACATTTTTTAGGTATCTTGCTATTTTAAATAATTACCTCAAATGGTATACTTTTTACCGACCATAACCTCATAAATTCCATTTAAGCTACCTCAAGGGTATTTTCGTCATTTCTCTTCACAGAAGAGCCTTAGAATATTATTTCCCATTTTTTGGAATTTTCTTGGAATTCTTTCTATACTCTTCCATTTTTATCCCTGTTAGTTATAACTTTCTAAATTTACGGTTTTACCCCTGCTTAAGCCTAACCTCATAGAACCATCTCTTTAAGGCTTCAAAGTTAATCTTTGGCCTATTTCTACTCTCTTTTATTTTTTTGGGCCCTTAAGACTTTACTGGAGCCTCTAGCCTTGATTATACTTGAGCCCTTGAAAACTTTTACTTTGCAGTTTAGTCCCTGAAACTGCTTTGACTTCCTTTCTTATCTTTGAGACTTCTGCTCAAAAGGGTTCTAGTAGCCTATCCAATTCAAGCTACTTCTGGTTCTTCTTGGCCTAAAAGTTGGGATGTTACAACTTTTCCTATAGTACAAGGGACAGTGAAAGATCTTGGTTCTTGGCATTTTACTAGGATTTGGGGTTTAAACAAGGCAGACACATTAGAGGACAATTGAACTCTTTCATCAGGCTTAAACCTCATCTTTTGTGTACACAGCTCTTTAAGAACTTTTGCATATTTAGGAATCTTTTTAATCAGGTCAAGCAAGGGAATGTTGGCTTCTACCTTCCTAAAAGTTTCAAGTAATTCATGATCTTGCCTTTCATTACCCATTTTTACATTTTTCAAGTAAGAATGAGGAAAAGGTAGTTCATTGATGTTTACCTCCTTACCTTTCTTGCTCAAGGCTCCATGCTTGCTTGGTTCAGATTCATTTCTATTCCCCTTGCCATCATGCTTAGTAGTGAACTCCTTCTGTCGTAATTTAATCACCTTGGAGCTTTTGGACTTCTTGACCTCTTGGGGAGATAGTGGCAGTGTCACACCCCAATTTTTGGGCCTAAGAGTACACGGATTAGCCTAAGATAGGTAGGCTACTAAATCCCTATGAGTAGGAGTTCCAGAAATGTAAAAGGAATGTTGAAGGGTTTAATATTTATAAAATTTTTTAAGGCCAAAATTATAAAATTAGTCTCAACCCTTGAAGGCGAGCAGAATGGCTTTAATATTTTTTTAAGGCCAAAACTGCAGTTTATGGGTTTATTATGGGAAATTTAAAAAGAAATACTTATCGTCTGAATTATGATCTGAGAAAATTCATAGATTTTCTACAGAATTAAACCAATTTTATGGTATAAATAGATGAATTTTTGGAGTTTAGGATTGGATAAAATGCTTCAGTCAAATGTTAAATAATTAATGTCCCTTAATTAGGAGACAAAGTTAGAAAATATCTCAGATATTTTGAGGAAGACAAGTTCAACTTGAATTCTCTTCTTCTTTCCCATGTGCTTCATTTATGAGGGTGATGAGTCATCATATGAGTCACCAGAAGATATTTTATGGGTAATAGAAAAATTAGAATGCAAACTAGTAAGTGTTAGACAGTTCCCTATCTACCCGGTAGAACAAAATTTCTACTATGTGACTCAATAAGGTTGACTAATTGATCAATAGTGTTGACTATTTTTTTCCCTCTGCTCCTCTAAGGTGGCACCATATATGTGCCTTTTATTGGCCAATATCAATTATTAAAAATACCTAGAGATCTCAGTAAATTATGAAAAATTAAAGAAAATTCATTTAGTAATTATGGAGATTTATAAAATTATTTCCAACCCTAAATGATGAGGAGGTTAGCTTTAATTGAATTTAAAGCTAAATTAATATTGGTAGATTGTATGCTTTTACGGAAACAACAATTTAAAGAGTTATATGGGGAGAAAAATTATGAAATTAATCAAGGAAGTTCCCTTTATTGAGATATAATTAATGGTGATCTGATATAAGAATTCTAAGATACTAGAATTTTTTGGCTATTAGATAAAATAAACCAATATTATATTACGATTTAGAAGACTGTCAGGATAACCGGGGTGGTAAAATTTCTAGCAGAATGTCAAGGACACATGTCATGCCCAAATTGGCCAAGAAAGGGAAAAATAAAATAAAAAGAAAAAGAAAAGAAAATACTAAATCAAGCTAGATTAAAATTTAATTAGGGATAAGTAAAATGATTATGGTTAAGTCATCTTCCGTAGGATCATGACATGTGGCAAACATGGTTCATTGAATGGCTAGGATTTAAATATCTATCTTTGAAAAGTCAAAAGTTTCTAGAAAGATGACATAGGCCCTAACGACTCACCATCCAAGTGTCAACATATTAAGCCACATAGCCTAAGATTTGTACATGTGGAAAGAGGTAAAAATTGGAGGGCTAAGATTAAGTCTTATGCAAGAAAGGCAAATGTGGAATTAATGAAAAAGGAAGCCTTTAAATACCCCCTCCCACATATTCATTTTATGTGAAGCCTTTCAAGTAGGAAACCTCCTGCAAGGGTAAAAATGGAAGAGTATACAAAGAATTCCAAGAAAATCCTAGAAAATGGGAAATAATATTCTAAGGCTCTTCTGTGAAGAGAAAAGATGAAAGTACCCCTGAGGTAGCTTAAATGGAATTTATAAAGCTATAGCCAGTGAAAAGTATACCGTTTGAGGTAATTATTTGAAATAGCAAGAGACCTAAAAAAATGTATACAAAAATTAGATTAAATGTTTGAAAGATTGTACTAATTTATAAAATTAGTCCCGTAACCAAAAGGCCAGTGGAGTGGCTTTAATAAATTAAAAAGCCACTTATGCCGATAAAAGGGCATTTTGGTAAATGAATTTTTATGCAAAGCTTAAAGGAAGTGTTATGGCCTAAGAAAATTCATAGATATTCTATAGAATTAAAAGGAATTTATGGAGTAGACAGAAGAATTTTCTGAGCTCCGAAAGGCCATAAAGAAAGCTAGAGAAATGTGGGCCAAGTAAATTCAGAGGAAACTTAGGAAACAAGTTTGATCCAACGGCTATGATCTAATCTCCCATCTCCTCCACTACTTTCATGACACTTGGCATCTTCTAGAAGGTTGAGGTAAGCATGATGCAAGAAGATGATGCAATGATGATGTAAAAGTTAACTTGAAGTTCCAAGATTGCCCTTGCCCTTTCTATTAGCCACCAAGGGTATTTTGGTCCATTCAAGCACAATTTTTGGCTATAAATAGGCACTTCCTCCCCTTCATATTTCATCCAAGCAAGGATCTATAGGGGAAACTCTGCCGCTCTTGCATCTAGAGAGAGAAAGAGCTATTTCTAGTGAGAGAAAGTCTACCTAAGTTCAAGCTTCAAGATCAAGGTATGTGGTGGCTGTAGCATCTGATTTGATACCTATTTCGAATTAGTTACTGTTTATATCTGATTTTGAAATTTTTCATGCTTAAAGTACACTCTGTGAGCTTTAAATCCATGGGTAGAACACTTCATTTGGATATGTGTACGATTTATGGTGATTTTTCAAAGTTAGGGTTTGAAATCTGGAAATAGTGTTGAACTTTTGGAAGAGTTTCTAGTTCCGTACAATTTCGGTACTGTTAGGTGTAGAATTGTTCCTGAAACTATTTTTTCTTTAAATTAAACTTAAGGAGCTTTCAGTGAGACTTGGAACCACTTAGTTTCAATTTTTCTAGAATTAATTATGAATTTTCAAAGTTAAGCAAAAATTCTGGAATTTCTGCATGAACAATACCCGCAAAGCATAATTTCCAGATTTGATCTTCTTTAATCTAAGGCCATCTAAAGTGGTCCTAATTGATAAGAAATTGATCTTAAGGATAGAAAATGATGAGATTTATGTTAGAAAAGCTAGAAAGAAAACCCTAAGACTAAGAGAAGAGGTTGAGGTTCAAGAGAGATAGTCTTGAACTTTATATAATCTAGTGGTCCTAATGGATTGTATGATCATTATGGTCATATTTAGGACCTTTGGAATATCCAAGAGGATATTTGGTGATGTTAACCAAATACCCACATGGTTGGAAAGTCAAGGGCGTCAAAGGAAAAGCAAGAGGAAAGCTTGAGATGCAAGGTAGTGAACTTACCTATTTCATTGCTTGATGTTATATGCTTGTGTGTTGTCGTGTACATGTTATTGAATGTTATTGTGACATGTTTTAGCTACTGTAATTGCTATTCATGATGAGTAGATTATGTCTCCATGGCCATGCATCAAGAAGTTAGCTTTGAGCATGCTAATATGTCACTAATTAACAAGAGAATAAACAAGTTACGTGTAGTGCATTAGCATCCATCTAGCATGATTATGTGGTATTGTTTGCTACTGAGATTCCCCTGAATCTCACCCCTCCCTAACCAACCATATAGGTCAATCATCAATGGGAAATAATGGCATGAGAAGCAAGGAGAAGAAAGTGGAGAATTATTGATGTCAATGAATGATATTATTATTCATTGTGTAATTCTCTTATTATGTAATTTATGTTATGGATGCATATGATGTCATGTATTTAATTATAATACTTATGGCATGTATATAAATGTATGAGCATGAATGGGAAAGAGTAAGCCCATGTTATGTATGCCAAAGAAATAAAAAGAATTAAAGTAAAGAGATGTTAAGGGATAAAATGTAGGGCCTGGAGCAGTTAGTTTGTAGCTCTAGTTTGACCTATCAAACGAATGAGTTAAGTCATGAGATTTGGCAGACTTATGGTTCACATCCAAGCTTTAAAATGAGAGGTAAATCACCTCAATTGGATGTGTACACAAGGAGATGCAAATTTCCAAAGTTGAAGCACAGAATCTGGAAGTTCCAGATTTTTTAAGTGAATAGTAATATCTTTTGATTTAACTGTATGAATTGGGCAAGGATAAGTCTAATTGGATATTTTTTCCTTAAAGAGCATCGAAATAGCTTTCAGTAGAATTTTAGAATGCCTTAATACGATTTGTATGGAATTAGTTATGAATTTTTGAAATTGGATCTATAATCTGAAAATTTAACAGTGAATAGTAACCCGAGTAATTATGTTAAAATTTTAAATCCACGGGCTTGTGTCATAATCTGCTTGAATCACAACGCTTACGAATGCGTACTCTGAGGGGTTAAAGGCTGGACTTTTCACTCAGGCTGTCATGGTTCACAATTAATTGATGTAGGATCAGAAATCACTAAGTTTCAAAATGATAAACCTCAAAGTACTCTTTAAGTCTAGAATCTTAATAAATGAACTCCATTTCTCAAGATCCTGTTAAGTGCTCTTAGTGTGTTTAGAAAGATTGATTAATGCAACAGGTCAAATGCAATCAAAATCAACTCAGTATCAAAACACAACTGTGTAAGAGTAGAGAGAATAAAAAGATTACAACTGACATATATGAAACTTCATATATTTAAGCTCAATGTTCTACAATAACCAATCCGCTATGCAAATAAAAATCCAAAGCTAATTACAACTATAATGAAGTAGTTCAACTATAAAATACAAATCCTAAACCTAGAAACTCAAACTTATAGCTGAACTAGGATTAAACTACTCCCCTTCTTAGCTCATTAAACTCCAGCCATTGCTACACCTTCAAGAGGAAGAAAAACGCCTAGCCACTCATAGAAGTCTGAAGCATCTCAACTAGGAATGAATCTGAGCTTCCCATGGTGGAGGTTTAACAGTGGAAAGTGGAAGAAATTAGGGTTAGATGAGAGAAAGATGAGAGAGAACAGAGATAGAGGCTGTGGTATGAGTGAACGATGTCACTTACACGAAAATAGGGTCTCTAAACTGGTATTGGGGTGTACTGGGTTGGTTTATGGGAGTGGGTATGTAAAATTTTTGAAAATGGCTCGGGTCTGGGTTGCTAATTCGAGGGGTTCACTGCGGTGAACATTAGCCCAGAAGACTTATTCTTGAGGTTGTGCCTTCGCCGTAATGAAAACAGAAGGTGGCCGTGGCGAACCTTGGCTGAGAAGTATCTTCAAGTGGAGAATCCTTTCTTTGCAGTGGCGAAACATAAGTTGGCCATGGTGAAACCTAGCAGAGGCTTCATTGCATCTTATGTGCTACACTTCCTTGATCTTCACTCTTGGCTCTTTTCTTGAGTGCCCTAAAATAAAAATAAATGGTTTGAGGTATCGATTATCCCAGAAATCAATTAAATGAAATTAATGAATAAATATGACAATTTTACCCTCAAATAATATTAACTCATAACAAAGACCTTCAATCTCAATTAACCATAAATATCATTAAAAATGAGCCAAAAAGTGTAACATAAACATAGAAAATGTCATCAAATAGTATAAACAATTTGAGCTCTATCAAGAGGCTCCGTTTTCGCATTCTGATGTTGATCTGGCATTGCTGATACGAGGCTTTTGTCGTGGCAAAGGTATAACTTCATCACAGTGAAGCATTCCCGAGAGGAACTTCACCTAATCTTGTGATTTCGCAGCGGTGAACTCTACTTGAGAGATCACTGGTGAGATTTCCACTTTGTACCATGGCAAAGAATTCTCTGATCTTGTGTTGTGTCATTCTTTGGTCCTTGATCTTGGTTCCAATTCCTAGGTTTCCTACAATGAAAAGCAATACTTTGAAGCATCAATTGTGCTAGAAATCAATTAAATATAATTAATAACTAATTATGATAATTTTATCCTCAAAAAGACATAACTCAAAGCAAGGACTCTTAATCTAAATTAAGCACAATTATCATTAAAAGGAGGCAAAATCTATGATAAAAACCCTTAAAATGATATGAAATAACAGAGAACAATTGGGTTCAATCACTCTGCACTACCACTTCTAAGGAGAAGTGAGCACATAGAAGAAATGCATGTTTCTTATTCGAGATGAGAACTCCTACAAGAGTCTAAAGAGGTTTCATCCTCGAGGTTGTCTCTTTCCTTCCTTAACTCTTATCCTTTAGATGATTTGCTTGTTTTGTGAGATAAGTGTGAGGGAGGGACATATCCAGTAGCAAAAGTAGTTTATTTTGGTTTTCTTTTCCTCCCTTTTTGGTTTTGGTTTCTCTTGTTTAGGGTTGTACTTGAGTTTTGCATTGGGGACAATGCAAAGTTTTAGTGTGGGGGAGGGATTGATATTCAGTGATTGTGTTGTGTTTTTTATGTTTATTGAAAATTTAGTTTTCTAAAAAATTTTCAAAATTTTGATTGACTTTTGAACTTAATTTAAAGATTTAGAGTCAAAATTTTTGAAAATTTTTGCTTCAATCAATTTACACTTGAATTTGTGTATTTTTGGACTTTGGTAAATGTTTATGGTAAAGTGGTTGACTAAGTGGATTTGAGAGAGAATTAACCCAATTCGGTGAGTAGAGTGAAACAATTTATATCTTGAGTGTTTTCTCTTTTGCTCATTTCCATTGCATTGATTGTACTCTACTTTAGTCCCTTCTCGTTAACTTATATCACTATGACTACCTGTTTAAAGAGTTGGATTAATGTCACTACCGCTTTCTTACTTCGAATTCATAGGGATTCCCATTTGTATTAATGCTATTCTCTTGCTCTAGTTTTGTTTTGCCTTTGTCCAAGAGTACAAAGGTCTAAGTGTGGGGGGTTTGATTGAACCCAATTGTTCTATGTTATTTCATATCATTTTAAGGGTTTTTATCATAGATTTTGGCTCCTTTTCACGATAATTGTGCTTAATTTAGATTAAGAGTCCTTGCTTTGAGTTAGTGTCTCTTTAAGGGTAAAATTATCATAATTGGTTATTAATTGTATTCAATTAATTTGTAGGACAATTGATGCTTTAAAGTATTGCTTTTCATTGCAGGAAACTTAGGAATTGGAGCCAAGATCAAGGACCAAAGGATGACACAACACAAGATCAGAGTATCAAAATTAACACATCTCACTCAACTTATACCTTTGCCACAGTGAAAGCCTCGTATCAGCAATGCTAGAACCGGATTAGAACGTGAAAATGGAGCCTCTCATCATATGATCCAACCCATATTGACCCTTTAAACCCTGAGAAACCCTATTTTCGAAGCATAACTCCATTCTATCATCTCTAATACCTCTATTCTCTCATCTTCTTGCCTCTCCACCTCTATCTTTTTCCCCATCCATTTCCTTCACCTTTCCTTCATTCCATCTCATTTCCTTCCACTCCCAGTTGCCATGGTTGACAGATTTACTTTGGTTAGAGTTTTTCTTGAAGCTACGAAGGGGTAGGGTTTATCAACTCTTGAAGAATGGTGGAGTGGCATGAGTTTTCAGACTTCAAGGAGGAGTTTAGTTTCAATTTGTAATTTTTAGCTATGATTTATGGCTTTATAGCTCTAGGAGTTGTAAATTGTTAGTTAGAAACTTAGGATTGCTACTGTAATTATTGGTTAATGATTACATTTGTAGTTGGATTAGTTAATGTAGAATTTTATGCTTAAATATATGTGGTCACATATATGCTTCTTTGTAATTCTCTGGATTCTCTCTCATCTTGCATGGTAGTATATTGATATTGAGTTGATTGTGGGTTCAATTGAACCAATTGCATTAATCATTCTTAAATTGCACATTCGGAGAGCTTAACAATGTTTTCATTAATGAAGTTTATTGATTTAAACATTGGACTCAATGAGTTATTGAGGTTGTTATTAAAAAAACCTAATGGATTTGTCAAGCTCCTAATATCTTAAGTGAACTATGATTGCTATCAAAACCATTCTCAAGAGATTTCCTATCATCCATTTCCATTCCATCATCATCTTATCAAAAGTACCAAAAATATAGTAGCTTAGATTTAATTTCATGCATTCATTTAGTTATAGTTCAAGTTGATTTCCTAAACCAAAAATCCACTTACCCCTTTTCAATTACATGTTTCATTGCATTTAGCTAGCTTAGGGCATCAATAAAGGCTCCCAAAAGTGAACACGACTTAAGTTGCATATTGTACTACAATCCTTGCAATTTGGTAAATTTCTTGCATTGACCCCAAGGCGTAACGACACGGTCAAATCACGGAATCTTACAATCAAGTAGAACCAATAGTAGTACCACATTCAAAAATAGGAACATGAAGAGAATAAAAAAGAAATAATGATAGCTTAGAATTTAATCTCTCTAAGTAACTATCATAACCAAGGAAATCAACCGTACTCCCATCAGTAGGAGTTAAATTTTTATTTAAATTTTTGAAAAACCCAAGCTTCTGTGAAGTGGAAGCTAAAGAATCCAACTGACAGTTGTTGGAGTACAGTATATCACTATCATAGTCACAAGAGGTAATGTGTGAAGGGGGGAGAAAAGAAAGAACAAAAAGATTTATGCAAACTAGTATTTACAATGTAAGATAAATCAAGAGGCAAATCACAAGATAAAACTTGTTGAAAAGACTTCTTGATATTCATGATTTTATCAATTGAAACTTTAGAGCCTTTCTCAACATTATTAGAAGCTACTAACTCAATGGGATTTTTAGAAAGATAATTTTCAAGGCTATGGTTAAATTCACATTTCTCTACAAGATCATCATCCAAGCAATTCACATCAGTATCATGCTTTATACTTGCAGCACTTTCAGTACTAGAAGGTAATGCACATACTTTAGCAAAGTTCTGCTTTTGCCGCTTAACAAGTATATCATTTTTGTTATCAATGCAATCCATGCATATAGTGTGAGCATTACAAGAACAAGATAAAGGTTCATTCAAATTAGAATCAATTTCACCATCTAATCTAGTACTAGAAAGAAAAGCATGTTCTTCAACAAAGAAGTAGTGACAATGTAAGCAGCGTCATCAACTAAACAACTACTATTAGAAGTGTTCAAGTGAGAATTTTCATTTTGAAACATAAGAGGGGATTCACTATGATTTTCTCATCCACCTCATCATCGCTCACATTGGTAATAACTTCAACAGGAATAGTAGTTATAGCACAAGGGTCAATCTCCTCAAGAAGAGGAGCAATATTACTTGATGTAGGCATAAGTCCTTGTGAGTTTGTAAGTGCTCTTGCTTCATCTTGGCCTCTTGCATGAGTAAATATGGACACTTTGATTCATCTTTCCCAATCTCAGACTCAATTTATGCTATATCACTCAAGAACTTACCCAATGCACTCTGACATTCTTCTAACTCTTCCTCTGATTCCTTAGAGATTCCAGATATCTCTACGTCTTCAAGTAATCTATGGTAGTATGAATTCAAGTGACCATACGCTTCCTTTAAAAATTGTATCTGCTTATTCTTAAGAATAGTGAGAAATGGGTCAAGTTCATTGAATTAATGTTTATGAGATGGGGAAGGGGTTAGTACATGGATTAGGACAAGGGTTGGTGGTAGCATTCATTTGGTAGAGGAGGTGGTTTAACAGAGGGATTATGTAGTGAGAATGGTTCAAGGTATGAAGTGGAAGATAGATGGAATGATGGTAATAGTTCATGAAATGGTTGGTGAGGTAAGAAAGTGTATTGGTGGTAGGGTTCATGTGATGGAATGTTTGGTTCATGATATGGATGATGTGAAGGAAAGTGTTCAAAGTATGGATTGTATGGTGGAGGTGATAAGTCATAATGTGGTTCTGGTGGTGGATATTGATTTAGGTGTGAAAGGAATAAAGAGGTATGGTAAGGGAAACGTGGAGGGTCATTCATCCACTCATGGCCATAGTTATGATGAGAATAGGGTGTACCATATCCTTAACAAGTCCCACCATGTTCTTTATGATCAAAGTATGCCCAAAGAAGATCCAATTCTTACTGTATGGAATTAAATCCTTGAGAAAAATCATCACTCATCAGAGTGTTGTCACCTACAAAAGAGGAAGGGTGATCAGATAGACCTAAATTATTATTAAACCAAGCCATAAGAAAGCTAAACTATCAATTCCTAAAGAGTTTTTAAGTCTAACCTAAAAAGAAAAAGGGTAAGTAGCTAAATTTTTTTTAAAACAAGGGACCCTTTAATGCAGCAAAAGGAAGGGTTTACCGCGGCAAAGCTATCCAGAGGGGAAAACACGATCTGGTTTAACACACTATGTCGCGGTGAAACACAAAGTTGGCCGAGACGAAGGTGTGCTGAGAGGGATTCTTACTGAAATCTGATAAGTTTGCTGCGGCAAAACAGGGAGTTGGCTACGAAGAAGTGTCATAGATAGCAAGAAAACCAAAACAATACAACAAAAACACAAAGCAGCGGAAACTTAAAAATGCAAAGAATGCTTTGAAATGTATGAAGCTATATGGAAAAATGAAAATGAAAATCAAGATCTTTGTTTGCATATCTCAAAATTTTTATGCAATGCAAAACCTATTATGTACAATGCAAAAATGTAACCTAAGAGGCTCACAAAACCCTAATCAACCAAAGCTAGCCTAAGGAACCACTTAGTGGCTCCCTGATAATGGTGCCATTTGATTTGACGGTGTCGTTACGCCTTAGGGTCAAATATAAGAAATTTATAACCAGATCCAAGAGATGCAGTATAGCAGTGCAATCCGAGTTGTGTTCACTTTTAGGAGCCCTTATTAATTACCTAAGCTAGACTAAATGCCATGCAATGCAATGAAATGGGGTTTTGGGTTTTTAAGATTACATTGAAATGTAACTAAACTATATGCAATGAAAATAAACCTAAGCTACTATATTTTTGGTATTTTGATAAGGTGGTAATGGAATGAAAATGAATGATAGGAAACCTCTTGAAAATAGTTTTCATGGCAATTATAGTTCACTTAATATATTAGGAGTTTCACAAATCCATTAGGTTTTCTTAATAACAACCTCAATAACTCACTGAGTCCAATGTTTAAATCAATAAACTTCATTAATAAAAATATTGTTAAGCTCCCCTAATGTGTAAATTGAGAATGATTAATGCAATTAGTTCAATGTAACCCACAATCAACTCAGTATCAATACACAACCATGCAAGATGAGAGAGAATTAAGAGAGTTACAAAGAAGTATATATGTACGTGACCACATATATGCAAGCATAAAATTCTACATTAATCAATCCAACTACAAATGTAATCATTAACCAATAATTACAGTAACAATCCTAAGTTCCTAACTAAGAATTTATAACTCCTAGACTTAGAAAGTCATAAATCATAGTGATTGAACCCAATTGTTCTATGTTATTTCATATCATTTTAAGGGTATTTATCATAGATTTTGGCTCCTTTTGATGGTAATTATGCTTAATTTAGATTAAGAGTCCTTACTTTGAGTTAATGTCTTTTTTAGGGTAAAATTACCATAATCAGTTATTAATTGTATTCAATTGATTTCTAGGACAATTGATGCTTCAAATTGTTGCTTTTCATTGTAGGACACTTGAAAATTAGAGTCAAGATTGAAAACCAAAGCATTACACAACATGAGAGTTTCCAAGAAAATGCTGTGCTCCAGCAAAAAGTCTGAAAATGTGCATCAATGGCTATTCTAGAATAGTTCGCTAGGGCAAACTTTTTGGTTCGGCCGGGTAAACTCTCAAAATCTCACTAGAATACCTCTCTGGAATAGTTCACCGTGGCCAACCTTTGAGTTCGCCGCGGCGAACCTTTTCGTATTAGGAACGTCAGATTCATATCCAGAACGCAAATATGGACCCTCTACTCATATGATCCGACCCAGATTGACCCCTCAAGCCCTTAGAAACCCTATTTTCGACCTAATACTCCATTCAATCATCTCCAACACCTCTATTCTCTCATCCTCTTGCCTCTCCACCTCCATCTTCTTCCCCATCCATTTCCTTCACCTTTTCTTCATTCCATCTCATTTCCTTCCACTCCCAGCTGTCATGGCTGACGAATTCACTTCGGTTGGAGCTTTTCTTGAAGCTATAAAGGGCTAGGGTTTATCAACTCTTGAAGAATGGTGGTGTGGCATGAGTTTCCAGACTTCAAAGGGGAGTTTAGTTTTAGTTTTCAATTTTTAGCTATAATTTATGGCTTTCTAGGTCTAGGAGTTGTAAATTGTTAGTTAAGAACTTGGAATTGTTACTGTAATCATTGGTTAATGATTTACGTTTGTAGTTTGGATTGGTTAATGTTAAATTCTGTGCTTCAATATATGTAGTTACATATATGTTTCCTTGTAACTCTCTTGATTCTCTCTTATCTTACATGGTCATGTTTTGATATTGAGTTGATTTTGGGTTGCAATGAACCAATTGCATGATCATTCTCAAATTACACATTAGGAGAGCTTAACAATGTTTTCATTAATGAAGTTCATTGATTCAAACATTGGACTCAATGAGTTATTGAGGTTGTTATTAAGAAAACCTAATGGATTTGTGAAACTCCCAATATCTTGAGTGAACTATGATTGCCATCAAAACCATTCTCAGGAGATTTCCTATCATTCATTTCCATTCCATCATCATTATCCAAAAATACCAAAAATATAGTAGCTTAGGTTTGTTTTCATTGCATTTAGTTTAGTCACCATTCATTTAAATCTTAAAAACCAAACCCCCTTTTATTACATTGCATGGCATTTAGTGTCACATCCAGTATTATGATAATTAGAGATAAGAAATATTCTCAAATTATTGAGGATTAAAAAAAATGATAAGGAAAAGTCAAAGGATTTTGGTGGAAAATAATTACAGTAATTTTCCAAGCCAATTATAGGAAATTGACTAATTAAGGAAAATTGGTCAAATGTAGATAAGGAAAAATATTTTCGAGCCTTGAAAAATTAAAAACAAATAGGGATAATATCCTTTGAGGGTTATATGAAATTATAAAGTTGGTGTTATGACCAAATTACCCTTAGAGAAATTATAAGAGAATTTAAAGGTGATTTAGCCTAATTAAGGGATTTTATTTGGAAAATTCCAAATAAATATTTTTAGGGGAAAGAAAATTCCAAGAAAATTCCTATGAGATCCCAAGGAATTATAAGGAATTATGGAATTAAATGAAGACCCCCAAGTGCCTAAGATTTTTCCAAATAAATGTGAAAAGTGAAAAAATCCCTAAAGGGAAGGAAATTAATTTTCCTTTATATTTAATTATTAGGAACTTAATTTTGAGACAAACAGGGCAATTATAGTGGCTAAGCTACTGTAATTATAGAAAAGAAATTAAACTCAGAGCCTAAAGTATACTGATAAAGCAAGATTGGTGTCTTGCAAATCCAAGGGATCCTATTGAAACATGTGTCAAGCTCTTGAAGGAGAAGATTTGAATTAGCCAAGTGTCATTCCATAAATGGAGAGGATCTTGACTTTAGTAATTAATTTCATTTGGAATTATGTTAATTAGCAAAGAGGACTTAGTAGGGTAATGACACTTGGACTATCATTAAAGAAGGTGGTTGAGATATTTTGAAGCATTAATCAAGCTCTTCTCTCCCCATTTTCATATTTTCATTTCATCCAAGGGAGAAAATAAGAGAAAAAGAGAGAGTTTGAGAGAGAAACAAGAAGAAGCAAGCACCTTTGATCATCCAAGCAAGGTTTCAAGGTTAGATCTTGGTCCTAGAAGTGTTCTTGCTTTGGTTTCTTTCTCTTTTATGGTTAAAAATCTGTCTCCTCCCTCTCTTAATGTGGACTGAACTGATTAATAAAAAGGGGAAAGAAGTTTTGATCATCACACTTGCTAAGACACAACAACACAAGCTAGATCCTAGTGTTTGCAAGTGAGTTTAAGTTGTTTTAAAGCTTTTTTCATGGTTGTTGATGTGAGAGTTCTTTTCGGCCAAGACGTGAACTGGACCCTAGGATGAGTTTTTCATTGTTTTAAGGCTTCCATAATGCTTAAAATGAAGAATAGTGTAGGGTAGACTAAAAGGAACAAGTGTTGGAAGCTTAAAAAACAAAGCTGGAAATTTTGGGTCAAAACCCTCTTTGGTTCGGTCAGTTTGTTGCTGGAAGAAGCAGTTTTATTTTCATAAATCTAAGCCCATTTTTGGAATCTACATGAAAAACTATGTAGGGTTAGGTCAAGGTGTGATTTTTAGGGCTAAAGAGAACCAAGTCTAAAAGTAGTGAACAAAGGAGGAAGCTTTATGGTTCAAGAGTCGTTTTGTTTTGTGTTCTTGCTTTTTCATGGTTGAATAATGATTATGGCTGCCCTTTTTGTTAGATCACATGGTTAGGGTTTGATATTTGTTAAGGCAAAGAGGAGAAGGAAGAAAAGCTATGACTTTTGGAGCAAGGTAGTAAGTTAAACCTAGCCGCTACCACTAACTAGCATTGTTAATTATTGTATGGTTAATTACTATTATTGTGGTTGAGCTTTCTTGATTGTTATGTGGCTACTCTTTGGAGTATCTTGCTTTTTCCTTTGCATGTTTGAGTTTGCCAAATGATAAGCATGTTAGTTCACCAATAGTAGCTAATATGGTCATGCATAATAATGATGCTTGCTTGGTGCTATAGTTGGTTAATTTGCTACTGGAATTTTCAAAAATCTCATCCCCCAAAAATAATATAACATTTTAGGACCTGAATCCTCCAAGGGGAAGCTACAGATTGAAGGCTAATTTGTGGAGTTTAGCCACAAAATCCGTGAGCTCATTTTGGTTATGTAAATATTAAACTAACAGTGCTAGAAGCACACTCACACTGACTGGTTCACGTGACTTTTTGATTATGCTCCTAAACGTGCTTAGTCATGAAATTTGGCACGATGAAAGATAACGTCCTGAGCTTCAAATTGATAGCTAATACGTTAAAAATGGCCTAGTATATGATTTATAATGATTTTTCAAAGTTAATGGTTAGAATCTGGGAATCAGGGTTCTTGGCAAATGGACAATGTTGCTTTTCTCAAAAACCTGATGCTTTCTCATAAGGAATTGGACAATGAGATTATTTTTCCTTGAAAGAGGACTTAAAGAGCTTTAAGTAGTAGAATTTTGAATCACCCCAATTGGATTTTTGTAGAATAAGTTATGAATTTTTGAAGTTGGGCCAGAAAAACTGGATTTTTACCCGATAAACAGTAAAAATCCGAAAATTAGCATTTTTATAGAAAAAAGTGAGCCCAAGACCATCCAATGTGGTCTAAAATGATTTTGGAAGGAACCTAAGTTAATATAATAGTAAGGTGTGACATTTAGTCTAGCTTAGGTAATTAATAAAGGCTCCCAAAAGTGAAACGACCCGAGTTTGCACCATACTGCATAACTTGGATTTATTTTTGATTGAGAACCCCAAGGTGAACGACAAAGGTCCTCGTCACATAGCTAAAAATTTCAAACTAAAACTAAACTCCCCTTTGAAGTCTGGAAACTCATGCCACTCCATCATTCTTCAAGAGTTGATAAACCCTAGCCCTCCATAGCTTCAAGAAAAACTCCAACTGAAGTGAGTTTGTCAACCATGACAGCTGGGAGTGGAAGGACATAAGATGGAATAAATGAAAGGTGAAGGAAATGGATGGGAAAGAAGATGGAGGTAGAGAGGTAAGAAGATGAGAGAATAGAGGTGTTGGAGATGATAGAATGGAGTTCTCTTTCAAAAATAGGGTTTCTGAGGGTTTAAAGGGTCAATATGGGTCAGATCATATGATTAGAGGCTTTGTTTTCACATTCTGATATGAATTTGGCATTGCTGATATGAGGAGTTCACCGCAACGCAGGTATAACTTTACCGTAACAATACCGAGAGGAGCTTCATCTAATCTTGTGATTTTGTCACGATAAAGCTATAAGTTGGCTGCGGCAAACTCCGCCTGAGAGATCATTGGTGAGATTTTCAAGTTGCATCGCGGCAAAGAATTCTCTTTGCCGCAGCAAAGTGTGCCAATGTTAATACTCTAATCTTACGTTATGTTATCCCTTGGTCCTTGATCTTGGCTCCAATTCCTAAGTGTCCTGTAATGAAAAGCAATACTTTGAAGCATCAATTATATCCTCAAAGCAAGGACTCTTAATCTAAATTAAGCACAATTATCATCAAAAGGAGCCAAAATATATGATAAAAACCCTTAAAATGATATGAAATAACATAGAACAATTAGGTTCAATCACATGGACAAGTGGCAAGATCACATTCTTGAAGCTTAGGATTTGTCCATTTATTTCATTTTGTTTTCTATTATTCTTGGAATAAAAATGAAGGGCTAGGATTTGTCTACCTACCATTTATAATTTTATTAAACTTCAAGGGCTAAAAGTTAAGCCAAAGTTCTATAAAAACCCCCTCCCAACTCTCAATTTTTGGCCAAGAAGAGAAGCTTAAGAGAGACCGTTTTGCTCTTGATATTTAGAGAGAGAACAAGAGATTCTGGAGAGTGAAAGTCCACACAAACTCAAGGAATCAGTAAGGTAAGCTTCTAAACCTTTTGTGAATTTCTGTGGGCTGTTTTTTGTGGTATTTTTATGTTAATTGGATGGCCATTTCCTAAGGAGAAATGCTGCCAAAAGTTTTGAAAAATTGGATGAAATTAGCCAAGGGTTTGAAAAATATATTAAACACCTGTAGGAATTGAATTTTTGGAAAGAAAATCCAATCCCTAAGTTTATTTGAATGTTTCAGCCAAAACAAGTATAGGGGTTAGGATTGGATTCAATTCAATTTGATGCTTCTAATGTGTTTAAATGATGAAAAAGTGTGGGGAAACACCAAGAAAGGAAGCTTAGAAGCATTAACATTAGAAGTGGAAATTTTGAATTCCAAGGGTATACTAGTTAGCCAAATGAAGATCATTAGGGAGAAATTGGACTTTCATAAATCTGAGTTGATATTTGGACTCTACATGAAAAATTATACAAGAATGGCCCAAGGGAATTAAGAAGTCAAAGTTAGAAATAATAACCCAAAAATCAAAGAAAAAGGGGTTAAGGGTTATGTGATTAATGCTTTGGATGAAATAGTAATGTATGATGCCCTATTGTGTTACCAATAGGTGTTGCATCAAAAGAGAAGAAGAATTTCATAAAAGGAAGAGCTTGAAGAAAAATGAAAAGCTTGAAAGTGGTAGCTAGCATTTACTATTTAAATGTTACCTTACATTGTATTTATTGCTATATGTTATGCTATGTTACTATGTCAAGATGTGGATGAGATTATGATGTTATGTGATATATAACCCTATGCATGTAATGCCTTGGCTTATGTAATGTTGAGTGCTATGAATAAGAAGCATGTTATTTCCTTTCCATGACATGTGTATTAAGTAAAAGTATGTGATAGCTAGTTCATGTGGCATGTAATGCTTTGCTTATGTGACATTATTAATGTGATGCTATGCTATTAAGATTCCTACAAATCTTATCCCCCATGTCCAACAAACACTAGGGCCTACAACATCAAAAGGAAAGGGTGAGGAGTTTCTCAATACATAAGGAAACAATTAATGCAATGAAACTTTATAGCTTTAAACCTTTCTTGCAATTATGTGGATAAATGTAAATTAATCTTTTAGGATGACTATATGTGATGTTTTGATGCAAAGACATGTAAAGTAGGCTATTATAACTGATTATGAAGCTGAATGATTGGTATGTGAAGTTAGAGCTTAATTATGGGAAGGAAAGGTAATTAGGGGTAAAAGTCAATATTTTGGGATTCAATTTTAACCAATGTGAATCTGAGCAATCGATTGAGTTAAGTCACGAAACTTTCTAGTCAAATAGATCTCATTTTTATCTTTCAAATTAGTAGTAACAGGCCTTAAGTAGATATTTATACAAGTTAGGTGAAAAATACTGAAAAATAGAAAATGACCAAATGGACAGTATTTTTAAAAAATTAATCTAGGCTCAAATTTGAAGATAATTCATCCAAAAACTATTTTTCCTCAATAGATAATCCGGAGAGCTTCCAATAAAACTTAAAATCACTCAATTCAATTTTTTAACAATTAATTATGATTTTTCAAAGTTTGGGTAAATTATGTGTTACTGTGAATAGTAAATCGAGAACAAAATTTTTCAAATGCAAAATTTTTAAATTTTTGGCCATCAAATGTGATTCTATTTAATTCTAATTGGTTAGTTATTTGGTGATAAATGAAGATGTCATATTTTTGGTATCAGAGCAAAAGTTCTACATTAGCTGGAATGCTCTGAATTGCAGGAAAAAAATATTACTATTCATTTATTGGATTATGTGGTCATTATGTTGCAGGAAGTTATAGACATGGCATGTTGTGGGCATGGTAATGACTCAAAGGAGTCAGTTAACCAAAGGAGACTTAGAGAACCTTTCCCTTAGTGGTACGGTAAGGATGAGGACTATGATCTCCTCACAGATTTCTATTATGATATTCTATAGGAAAGAAATCCCTGACCTAGCATAGCCATAGTCGCTTCCAATAATCCTCAAAGGATTGAGGTTAGTGAGATCTCCAGTAATAATAGAGTCAAAGCCAGTGAGATCCGGCTAGCTCCAGTTATGAGGTAGTTTCACATCATAAAGGACCTAAAAAATGAATTTAGGTTAAGAGGCTGGTTGATTGAGCTCAAGATTTTAGTTTCTTTTCATATCATTATCCATGATTTTGTTATACTTTCTGGTCCTTTTTAATGAAATTTGTGCTTAATTTAGATTTATAGTTCTTACTTTAAGTTAGTGTCATTTTGAGGATTAAATTGTCATAATTGGTTGTTAATTGGATTCAATTGACTTCTAGGACAATTGATACTTCAATTTGTTACTTTTTTATTGTAGGACACTAAAGATTTGGGGCCAGAATTGAAGAACTCAAGGCAAAAGAAGCAGGAAAGGATCCTCTGCCAAAGTTCGCCGCGGCCAACATCTTATTTCGCCGCGGCGAAAACTCATCCGTGAAGAAAGGGCTCTCTGCCATGTTTTGCCGCAGCGAACCTATTCTTCGCCGCGGCGAACTTCTCGAAGCAGCAAATCTCAGACCCGACCATTTCGGGAAATTTTGACCTACCCATGCCCAGAAACCGACCCATGCACGTAAGTTTCGGGTTAGAAACCCTATTTTGGGTATGATGAGAGCAGATGACCATTATTCAGCCACCACCTACGTATCTTTCATCCTCTTCTCTCATTTCCACCTCAGAAACCCTAATCCCATTTCCATTTCTTCCATCTGCTGCTGCCATGGCTGAAGAACAATACCTAGTTGGAGTTGGTTCAAGAGTTATGACTAGCTAAGCTTCTCAACTCTTGAATATGGTGGAAGGAGCATGAGTTCCAAGAGCTTCAAAGGGGAGTTGGCTTCATCTATGAGTTCTAGTTCTTTATTTATGAATTTCTAGGTCTAGGATTTGTAAATTTGAGCTGAACTATTTTGATTATGGTTGTAATCAATTCTGGATGATCATTTTGTGTATTAGATTAGTTAATGTTGAATTTGAGCTTCAATATATGTGGTTACATATATGTTTCTATGGAACTCTTTTGATACTCTTTGTCTTGCATGGTAATGTGTGATTGTTGAGTTGATCTGGGCTTGCATTTAACCAAGTGCATTAATTAATCTTAATACACACGCCAAGTGAGCTTAATAGGATCTTATGAAATGGGTGACATTGATTAAGATCCTAGACTTAAAGAGTTCTTTAAGGTTTTCATTTAGAAAACTTGGTGATTTCCACTCCCAAAATTATTTTGAACTATGATTGCTTCAAAACTGTATTCAAGAGATTACATATCATTAACTTCACTTCATTACTTCTATCTTAGAAAAATCCAAAAACATAGTAACTTAGATTTGAATTAATTGCATTTAGTATTGGTATTTCATTAATGGCTAAAAACACCAAAAACCCCCTTTTTCATTACTCTGCATAGCATTAATCTAACTTAGACATCTAATTTAGGCTCCCAAAAGAGAACGACCCGAGTTTGCACTACTGCATAGCTTGGATAAATTTTTAAGCGAGAACCTCTAAGCGAACAACAATTTAGGCTCTCTTTCAAGTGGCGCCGTTGCCGGGGAGCCAAGAAATTGGTTCTTTAGGTTAGCTTGTGCTATTTGATTGACTTTTGAGGTTTTTGATCTTTATGGGTAGCATTTAGGGTAGTTTAGTTGCATATTTGTTCATAGTATAGGTTTTCATCTTGCATAGCATCAAAATTTTTGGAAATACAAACAAACATACTGATTTTCTTGATTTTCAGCATCTCTCACGTTGCATCAGTGAAGTCCAGTGTCTGATAAGCACTCTGTCAAGTTTCGCCGCGGCCAACATTATCTTTCGCCGCGGCCAACCTTTTGAATTTCTGAGGGAATCCTTTCGGGACACATTCGCCGCGGCCAACCTGTTATTTCGCCGCGGCCAAATCTTTGAAAAACCGAAGGATTTCTCTCGGGATACTTTCGCCGCGGCCAACATCTCTTTTCGCCGCGGCCAACTCCCTGAAATCAGACATCTGGTCTTCTCTGCCAACTTTCGCCGCGGCCAACCCCTATTTTCGCCGCGGCCAACATTTCTGGAAATTTTAAAACTTACACTTTGCTTCTTTATCTGTGCATACTTACTCATACCCCACCCATACATACTCATACCCCACCCATACATACTCATACTCATCCATACACTTGCATACTTGACCATACACTTGCATTCATCACATTGCATACTTTTATTTGACTTTGTGTGCTGCAAGTCAATTTTGTTACTTTTTCTCTTGTGATACTTATTTTGCATGCCACGAAAAACCAAGCTTGTGCCCTATAACCCGGAGATTGAGAGAAGACTCACAGAGATAAGAAGAGAGAAAAGAGTCGGAGGGACAAGTGAGTTGGTGATTGAGCAAGAGAATATTTCAGTGGAATCTAGCCTATCCAGTAGTGAGAGTGAACCTACTGACCAAGAGATAATGGCTGATTTACCACAAAACCACCCTCATCCTAACCCCAATGCCAACCAAGTAAGGAATGGAGGCAATGGAGGAAATGGTGAACAAGAGAGAGTGGGAGAAAATAATGGGAACCCTAGAAGAAGAACAATTAGGGAAGCCACCACATCTGATGTTAACTTTGACCCATTTACTGCTGCATGTCCAAACTTTGAAGTTAACTTTGAGATTAAAGGTTTATTGATTAACTCTCTTCCTAAATTTCATGGCTTGACAGGAGAAGACCCATACCTCCATCTGCAATCTCTCTCCATGATTTGTCAGAGTATGAAGCCTGTGGGAGCATCGTTGGACCAAGTGCTATGGAAGGTTTTTCATCTGTCATGGGAAGGCAAGGCTAGGGAATGGTACATGAGCCTTCCAAGACATGTAGCTGATGCATACCATAGCTGGGGGAACTTAAGGAAGGCATTTTTGGAGAAATACTTTCCGGCTTCTCGTACTTCATCAATGAGGAAGGAGATTTATTCTGCCAAGCAAGACTATGATGAATCCCTCTATGATTACTGGAATAGATTTCAGGACCTACTTTCAAGATGCCCACATCATCAAATTCCGGATGAGCAACTGGTGCAGTACTTCTATGATGGGTTGAAGAACCAAGAGAAGGGTATGTTGGATGCTGCATCGGGAGGATCTTTGATAGACTCTACTGCTGCGGAGGCTTGGGATTTGATAAAGAAGATGGCCCTGAATCATCAACAACATGGGGTGAGAGATACTAAAGGAGTACATGAGATGGGAGCTGCTTCGGTGCACAGCAGAAGAATGGACGCTTTGGAATCAAAAGTAGATTCTTTGGGAAGCCAAGTGACATCTCAATTGTCTTTGATCACTGCTGAATTGAAGAATATGAGTGTGCATCGCCCATCCGCTCCTATGGACATTACAGCGCCTAGTTGTGAAACATGTGGATCAGTCATGCATATTTCTAGCGTTTGTCCAGGCCGATATGAGGAAGTGTCTGCAGTCTTCCAAGGCCGCCCAAATCAAAAATGGGACCCCTACTCCAACACTTACAATGAGGGATGGAAATCAAACCCTCGATTGGGCTGGAGGAATGATGATAGTAGACCTCCAAATAGATTTCAGAAGAGTGGAGGAGCTGGTCCATCTTCAAACCAGTTCCAAAACCAGTCTCAAGCCCTTGCGGTCCCACCTAAGGATGAAACAAATCAACTCCTACAAAATATGATGGCTTTAATGAAGGAAGAAAGGGCTGCCAACGCTACTCAGTTCAACTCCTTAGCTTCACTAATTCAACAAGATTCATCCAAGAATGATGCTAGATTTAGTGCTTTGGAAAAGAGAATGGAGCAATGGGAGACTAAATCTGAGAACATAAACTCCTATGTAACTCAGTTATCCAACAACATGAGTGAGCAACAAGCTAGAAGCAGTGGCACCATTCCTTCAAATACTGTCATAAACCCAAAGGGTTTGAATGCAATCACGCTGCGAAGTGGGAGGCAAGTAAGATTCAGTGAAGAGGATGAGGAATCAGTTGATGAGGAGATTGAGTGTGATAAGCCTCTTCTTACACATTCAAGAGTTAAGAATTCTGAGAGTGCAAAAGAGAGATAATTGCTAACTGAAAAGAAGTCAACTCTTCTAAGTAGCAAAGGAGCAAGATCTGAGAGCAATTATGAGGAAGCAGCATCAAAGGAGCATGATGGGTCATCTAAGCATGGAGCCGGTAAGCTGAATGATAAAGAGGTAAATCTCAAAGACCTTCCTTTTCCTAATTCATACTTGATTAGCAAAAGAAAGACTGAAACTAAGTATGAAAAAGATATTATTGATGTGTTTAGTAGAGTGGAAGTTAATATTCCTTTGCTTGATCTTGTTAAGAGAGTTCCTGCTTATGCTAAATACCTTAAAGACCTGTGTACCCATAAGAGAAAGTTTAGACCAAATGAAAGAGTCCAAGTGAGCTCCAATGTGTCTGCCCTGTTTAAACCTCAAATCCCTGTGAAATGCCAAGACCCTGGATCCTTCACCATCCCTTGCACAATAGGAAAAGTTTCTATAAGGGGAGCCTTACTAGATCTAGGAGCAGCTATTAATGTGATGCCTAAGTCTGTATACACTTCACTAGGAGTCAAGACGCTTAAGTCTACCACTGTAGTACTCCAGTTGGCTGATAGGAGTATTAGGTATCCGGAAGGCATCATAGAGGATATTTTGGTTCAGGTTAAGGATTTGGTCTTTCCTGCTGATTTTTATGTACTTGACATGTCCTCTGAGCTTGTCCATGACACCACACTGATTCTTGGTAGACCCTTCTTGAGGACTGCTAACACTATGATTAGCATGAAAGAAGGTACCATCACTATGGAAGTAGGAGATCATAAGGTTTGTTTTAACATGTATGAAGCAATGAAGCATCCTTATGAAGACTATTCTCTTTTGGGTGTAAATATGATTGATGTTGCTGTTGATGATGCTTGTTCTGAGTTTGAATTGCAAGATGACTCCTCTAGTTCTGAACTTTATTCAGTTAATTCTGATGATGAGGATGACACTATTTCTTCTTTTTCATCCCTTTACTCTACACCTTCTTCTTGCTCATGTGGTGATAAAGATACATGCCTTGATTGCACTGTGTTTAATTGTATGCTTTCCCTCCACATGCATTTTCTGTTTCCTCCCTTGACTCCAAATTAGACTTTGATCCCTCTATTGTCAGCGATAATTCCCTTGGGGAAAGGTTTTCTGTTGCTATTTCAGATATGGAGGAAGAAGTCATGGAGGAGATTCCCTCTAAGGCAGTTGCTGTAGATCAACTAGAAGTTGGTTCAACGCTTGGAGAGGAAGCTATCTGCAAGGTTGAGGAACTCTCACTGATTGAAGGAAAGGGGAGTAATCTTTTCTCTCTTGAACTTCATAATTTGATTCCATCTATTGTGCAACCACTTACTCTTGAGTTGAAACCCCTACCCCCTACTGTGAAATATGCTTTTCTAGAGTCTGATGAGCGATTACCAGTCATTATAGCTAACTCCCTGTCTAAGGTTGAGGAAGAAAGACTCCTTACTGTTTTGAGAGAGCATAAGAGGGCTATTGGGTGGACTTTAGCGGACATTCCTGGAATTAGTCCAGCCATTTGCACACATAGAATCTTGCTTAGTGAAGGTTCAAAATCAGTGAGACAACCCCAGAGAAGACTAAACCCCCTGATTCTTGATGTGGTTAAGAAGGAAATTACCAAACTTCTAAGTGCTGGGATCATCTATCCCATATCTGATAGTGAGTGGGTTAGTCCAATACATGTAGTGCCTAAAAAGAGTGGGGTTACTGTTATTAGAAATGATAGGGATGAGCTTATTCCTACAAGAGTGCAGAATTCCTGGCGTGTGTGCATAGATTATAGAAAACTCAATGATGCCACACGGAAAGATCATTTCCCTCTTCCTTTCATAGACCAGATGCTTGAGAGACTTGCAGGCAAATCTCATTACTGTTTTCTAGATGGTTTCTCTGGGTACTTTCAAGTACCTATTGCACCGGAGGACCAAGATAAAACCACTTTCACATGCCCTTTTGGTACCTTCGCCTATCGTAGGATGCCTTTTGGGTTATGTAATGCTCCAGGGACTTTCCAACGTTGTATGATGGCTATATTCTGTGAATTTTTAGAGGAATGTATGGAAGTCTTTATGGATGATTTTACTGTTTATGGTGGTTCTTTTGATGATTGTCTTGCTAGTCTTGAAAAGGTTTTGAAAAGATGCATTGAAAAGAATTTGATTTTGAACTTTGAAAAGTGTCATTTTATGGTCAATGAGGGGATAGTTCTAGGACATTTGATTTCTAAAAAGGGAATTGAAGTTGATAAAGCTAAGATTGAGGTTATATCTTCTTTGCCTTATCCTGCCTGTGTTAAAGATATTAGATCATTTTTGGGTCATGCGGGATTCTATAGGCGGTTTATAAAAGATTTTAGCAAGATTGCTTTACCTCTCTCAAAGCTTTTACAAAAAGATGTGAAATTTGATTTCGATGATTCTTGTAAAGTTGCCTTTGGTGATTTGAAATCTAAACTCATTTCTCCTCCTATTCTTGTTGCACCCAACTGGACCATGCCCTTTGAAATTTCATGTGACGCTTCTAATTTTGCTGTAGGAGCTATGTTAGGCCAGAGGGAGGAGAAGCTCTCAAGAGTCATTGCCTATGCTTCGAAAACACTGGATGCAGCTCAAGTCAATTATACCACAACAGAAAAAGAGCTATTTGCAGTTGTTTTCGCTTTAGAGAAGTTTAGACCTTACTTGTTAAATTCTCATGTGACTGTTTTCACTGATCATGCAGCTGTTCGCTATCTTCTCAAGAAACCACAATCGAAGCCAAGATTGATTAGGTGGACATTACTTCTTCAGGAATTTGACATTGAAATCAAGGATAGAGCTGGGGCTGAGAACCATGTAGCCGATCACTTAAGTAGGCTACCTGATGATACACGGGGAGTAGACTCTTCTGAACTCACCTGTGATTCCTTTCCTGATTCAGTATTATGTGCTTAGCTGTTAAAGAGCCTTGGTATGCGCATATTGTTAATTATCTTATAACCGGACTCACCCCTCCTTTCATGTCTAAATTTCAGGCACAAAAACTTCAAAGCGAATCGAGGCACTACATCTGGGATGCCCCTCACTTATGGCGGATATGTAGTGACCAAGTTATAAGAAAGTGTGTGCCTAGTGAAGAGTTTGAGTCTGTCATTACAGCTTGCCATTCAATGGTTTGTGGTGGTCATTTCAGTGCAAGGAGAACATCTAGGAAAATTCTAGATTCTGGTTTTTACTGGCCAACCCTTTTAAAGATTCTTATGATTTTTGTCGGTCCTGTGACAAATGTCAACGTTTTGGGGGGTTAGGTAAAAGACATGAAATGCCTCAACAACCTTTACTGTTTTGTGAAATTTTTTGATGTTTGGGGGATTGATTTCATGGGTCCCTTTCCTCCGTCCTTTGGTTTTATATACATTCTTCTAGCTGTTGATTATGTTTCCAAATGGATAGAGGCTGTACCTACTAGAAAAGATGATGCCCAAGCGGTTTCTAAGTTTCTTAAGTCCAACATTTTCTGTAGGTTTGGGATTCCAAGGGCTGTGGTTAGTGATAGAGGTACCCATTTTTGTAATAAGGTGGTAGATAACTTGTTTTCTAAATTTGGTGTCACCCACAAAGTCTCCACTGCATATCACCCCCAAACCAATGGCCAAGCTGAAGTGTCCAATCGAGAAGTGAAACAAGTCCTGGAGAAGATAGTCAAACCATCCAAGAAAGATTGGAGCCTAAGATTAGAGGAAGCATTGTGGGCCTACAGAACTGCCTATAAGTCGCCAATTGGAATGTCTCCTTATCGTTTAGTCTTTGGCAAAGCATGCCATCTACCAGTAGAGTTGGAGCATAAGGCATATTGGGCAGTCAAACAATGCAACATGGATTTGCAATCTTCTGGGGAAGAGAGGAAGTTGCAGCTGCAAGAGCTTGAGGAGCTGAGATTGGAGGCTTATGAGAGCGCTAGACTTACAAGGAGAAGACAAAATTGGTGCATGATAAGGGTCTCCTACGGAAGAACTTCAAGGTGGGAGACAAGGTGCTGATGTTTAAGGCCAGATTCAAATTTAAGCAAGGAAAGTTCAATACCCGTTGGGATGGGCCTTACACAGTCACAAAGGTGCATAATTTTGGAATGGTGGAGCTTCTCAATGAGGAAACTGGAGCAAACTTAAAGTTAATGGCCATCAGTTGAAGCTCTACCATGAGAACCAGAAACCCCCTTAGCTCCCTGGTAGTTTCTTTCCTTCACTCATTTACATGCTTTTGCTTATTGTTAATCTTGTTATGTTACATGTATTGTATGTTGAATGAGTGTGGGGGAGAAACTCCCTTCAGTAGGAAAGTAGAGTAGTTATAGCTAAATTCAATAAGACTCCCCTGGAAGTTTTGATTTCTGTCCTATCTTGTTTCATGCCTGATGAATTGGTGTTTTAAATGAATTATATGATTCCTTCCCCTGCTTTTCTCTTCAATTTCTCCTTCTTCCCTTCTCAGTCGGCACCCCTCCCTCATTCATCTAGCCGCCCCGCGTGTGTGTGTGCCTCTATTTTAGCGCCGGCCACCCGCTTCTCCGTTCTTTTTTGGCGTCTTCGTGTGTTCCCCTGCTTCAGCCGTGCGCACCTTCTCCCCTCCTTGGTATGTTTTCCTTTTCCTTGTTCTTTCCCTTTAGTTTAGTATAGTTTAGTGGTTTATTAGTTTATTTGTTCTAGTTTTTGTGCTATTAGGGTGGGTTAGTTTGTAGTTACTGGCCTATAGGTTATCTAATGATTCATGTGCATTGTGTTTTTAATTAATCTCTT
>NW_021635610.1:0-26574 GCF_004799145.2 Neltuma alba | reverse complement strand
GTCGCCGCTGAAAGTTTTTTCACATTTTTTTAATCTTTTTTTAAAAAATTTTATATTATAATCTTTTATTTGCGTAATTAAGTAACTTTGATAATAATTGTTTGTTTTATGTATTTTTGTGTTAGAGAGAGACTAAAAGAAAGATCATATGGTGTTTGAGAGAGAAAGGAAGAGGAAGAAAGTTTGGAGTGTGTGTTTTAACACACATATCCCATATCCAAATGTTTGAGAGATGGAATAGAAAAACATTATGCATGGGAGAGAAATGAGATCGAGGCATGCGTGAAAAAGTATGCAAGTTTGATGAGATAAGTAATGAAATATAGAGTGTGTGTGTGAGAGGGTGAGAGGTGAGAGGTAGTATTTTGGAAGAGAGATAGTCTGTATGTGTGTGAGAGAGAAGGATATTATAATTGAAAGAGATAACATAATTAAATATATGTGAGAGATTATTATAATTAAATTAGTGTGAGCATACTTAATTGACATAATAATTTGATGATGAACATATGTATGAGAGGATTGAGAAATAAAATCATTAAAGGAGATAATATAATTAATTAAAAATGTGTGAGAGATATAGATAATAAAATCATGTATATGTTAATTAAATATTATTACTATTTATTTTTTAATTTAAAATGTGATTAATTAAATTTTGTAAAACATATACAGTTGCATATTATATATTTTCTATTGCTCAATGGTTTCAATTAAATTCATTAGCTTGGCTGGCCACGCTTGTTCGTTTCAGTGTAGAGGTCCTGTGTTCGAATCTGGAAAATGCCCAATTTTTACACATTAATTTTGGCTCAAATTTAAAAAAACATTTAATGTTACCTGGCTGGTTCGAACAGGGGACCTGGTAATTATAATAGCTAACACTCCTCTGCCACTGAAGCCACGTGTGTTTAGCAAGGCTAGCGCATTGTTTTTGTATCTAAAGTTTCTTATTTTGAAACCCAAAACAATTTAACCCCCCTAATCTTCTGAAAGTTTACTTTTCCCTCGCTCTCACCAAACCAGCTCGCGCACGCAGAGAAGTTTCAAGCATCTAACTTATTCCTAGGCTGCACATGAAACCCGATACCCGGTAAACCCAGTCCAACCCAGTCCTCACCTTGTTCCAATTTTAAAGCAGTCCAAAAAACCCGATGAATTCGGGCCAGACCGGGTCTGACCCAAAGACTGGTAGGACGGGGTTACGGGTTGGCATGTTGGACTAATACCGGTCCTACCCGATAATTTTTGTCAATATTAAAAAAAAGCTACATAGGCCCATATTGAAGTCCTTTCTTGTTTTCCTAACAAGTCCATTTCTGTTTTAGTGATTCAGGCCCATGTTTTTTTTTTTTTTTCAGATCCAATCTGATGCCCACTTGCGAGTTGCAACACCACCTAATGCCCAATGCCCGAATCCATCAAAGATTGAATCAGACCATCACTGATTCACTTTCACTTCATCAGGCATCGAGTTCATCCCCAAATCCCCTCTCCCTCCAAACCTAGTGCTAGCGGCAACATCTCACATTCTCATTTCTCACCGATTAGCGAAGACGTCGAAGAGGGACCCAGACCTGCTTCTCCCCCATCCCCTTCGTGATTTGCGCAGCGCCGGCGACCCCATTCCGTAGCAGTTGCAACCAAGCTTGCCTCCTAGTCCTTCAATTTGTGCTTGCTGCTGCAGCTCACTATTTGCTTGCCAGTTGCCGAATCGCCGCTACTCTCCAGCTCCGTCACCATTAGTACAGATCCAGGTAAGGTCGAGCCTCTTTTGAGTGTTGTTAACTTGTTACTTATTCTATTGTCAGATTTGGCTTGGGTGCTTGGCTAGTCTCACGCATTAAAAATATTATTGCTGCCCATTTTGTGGATACTGTGTGTGTTTTTTTTATTTATTTACCAACAAAGCAAACATGTGATCCTCGTTCAAATACTATGTCCAGATTTAAATTGCTTTTGTTTGGGTGGGGTTTGGATGGGGGAGAAGGTTAAGATAAATGAGAGAATATTTTTTATCCAATACCTCTTCAGAAAATGGGTTGACAGTAGTGAAAGGATCTTAATATACATAATTGAGGCAAGGAGAACCAACGCAATTTGTGTTCTTGGGGTGCCTACATTTCAGTTAATTACAGTAGTAAATACGTATGTTATGAATGTCAAAATTTGTCTACTTAATTGCTTGAAACTATTTTGTTTAACTTCTCTTGTTCAAGACTTGATGTTATTTACTAGTTCGAAGGATTCACCGCTTAATAAATATGGACTCTTTTTTGAGGAATTTCATATCCTACTGGAATTGCGGTACTTTATAAGCGAATTATTAGAATTTTAATCTTTTTGCAGCATCAAACAAGAGAGAAAGACGGGGGGGAAAAGGAAGATTTCCTACATTTCAAACAAATAGTACATCACAAAACTAGAGAAATTATTGAGCTTGATATGAACAGAAAATCAGAAAGCCGACACACATAAATTGTGTAATTTGCAATACAAACTATATCTTGTGTTTCGAACTAGAGGTAGCACAGCAGTTCGAGATTGATTGACTACCAAAGGTTGCTCTTTTGTCGTGGACAATTAAAGGTGGCTGTAAACTAAGAAATTCCATTGAAAGGGGCCACAAAAAAAAATGACTTGAAAGGGATTAACTAAAACAACTATTCAAATTGAGCTAAATATCAGTCATATACGGCATGCCTAAAGCTTTGAGGAATAGAAACGATTTCCTAAAATCCAAAGTTATGTTGACACAAATTTGTGTGATTCATAGAAGAGAAGTGGACATTCAGGAAAGCAAGCTCAGTGAAGTTGTTCTACCGTCCGGGAAAAACAAAGCTACCGTCATATGAGGACAAAATAGTTGGGACTGCCTAGGTGGCAATGACCTACTGACACTGTAGATTCCATGTCAAGCAAGGATTGAGTTCATAGTTCGCTGCCATATGTTGTGTCACTGATTATCATTCCATGTTTTGATATTTGTTGTTGAGTTTAGTTGAGTAGACTCTTACCGAAATTAGAATTTATTCATTATCTTGTAATTATTCATGATTGGCTTTTGATTTATATACGATTTTCAGACTGATTCTATCTAACAAATTTTCTTGTTTTAGGACAGGTATTCCCTTCCATTGCAATCGCTTTCTTGAAATGGTTTCTTGGGACCTTTGGTTTCCTTCCCATTATAATGTCTGGTCCTTATTATTGTAGGCATATACGGTGGTGCAAGCAAAAAGGATTACTAGCTAGGGCGAGTAGTAAAGCTCTTGTCACTTGTAAGTTAACAGTTTATCATCTTCACCTTGCGTTTGCGTTGACTCTGTGATGCTTTGTTAGTTTGGCTTATATACTGCGTTGAAATGAATCAGCTTTTTAGAAGTAAGATACATATATATATATATATCATATATAATTTTCTTTTCTTGGTCAACTCAACCTTATTCATTTCTATTTATTTCTTGCACTTTAATATTTATTGTTTTTCCTTTTCTTACATTAATCTTCAACTTTTGTGAAATAGAAATGGATAAAAGTTGGTTAGATATTAAAGACAGAGGCAACCTAAGATATATTAAAGGAGTAGATGGTTTTCTCGAATGGGCTTTTACTCAGAATGGAGTGACAAGCAAAATACGATGTCCTTGTAAAAAATGTATGAATGTCATATTCAAAGCGAGAAGAGATGTCAGGGTTGACTTATTGAGTAAGGGTTTTTGGGATAGTTATAAGGTGTGGGACTTGCATGGGGAAATTATTAGATGTCAAAGTGATTGTGAGACTTCAAGTACAGCAGCAGAACATGATACTTATGGGGAGAACCTTACAAGGATGGTATGTGATGCATATAATGTTCCTTCTATGAATGATATGAACAATGAATTAAATGAGAATGAAGAGCCTAATGTGCATGCCAAAAGGTTCTACGACTTATTAAAGGATGCAGAGACAGAACTTTATCCAGGTTGTGAGAAGATGTCAAAATTGTCTTTTATTGTAAAATTGCTTCAATTAAAGTGTCTTAACCATTGGAGCAATAAATCTATGGATGCATTGTTGGCCCTATTGAAAGATGTTCTTCCAGAAGGGGCTTTAGTGCCAAACTCATTTTATGAAGCTAAGAAGATAATTCGTGATTTGGGTTTAGATTACAATAAAATTGATGCTTGTGGAAATGATTGCATATTATACTGGGGGGAACATGCAAATGAAGAATCATGTCCTAAGTGCAAGATGTCTAGATGGAAGTTGAACAGGCAAAGAGGAAAAAAAATTGCCCAGAAAGTCTTAAGGCATTTTCCGATAATACCTAGGTTACAAAGGCTTTATATGGCAAGAGACACTGCTAAAGAAATGAGGTGGCATAAGGAGAAGCACACAAATGATGGTGTATTGAGACATCCAGCTGACTCTCTTGCTTGGCAACACTTTGACCAACAATATCCTAGTTTTTCTACTGATCCAAGAAGTGTTAGATTAGGTTTGGCAAGTGATGGATTTCAACCTTTTGGGAATATGAGTGCCAATCATAGCATTTGGCCTGTAGTTTTGGTACCATATAATTTGCCACCATGGCTTTGCATGAAAAGCCCATATTTTATGATGACACTTCTTATTCCTGGTCCAAAGTGTCCAGGTAATGAAATAGATGTTTACTTACAACCAATGATTGAGGAGCTGAAACAATTGTGGGAAGTAGGGGTGCAAACATATGATGCATTTTCTCAATCAAATTTTATGATGTATGCAGCAGTGTTGTGGACGATAAATGATTTCCCCGCATATGGAAATCTTTCAGGATGGTCAACTAAAGGCAAGTTTGCATGCCCTTGTTGTCACAAAGACACGCATTGCATTTCATTAAGGAGCAAGTTATCTTATATGGGTCATAGGCGTTTTCTTCCACAAAATCACCCATGGCGCAAAGATGCAAAATCATTTGATGGAAAAGAAGAACTCAGAGCTCCACCAATTCCATTAACTGGAGATGATGCACTTATGCAATTAGAACAATTGGGTAATATATCATTTGGAAAAGGCCAAAAACGAAAACGCCCTACAAATAGTAAGGCTTATAATTGGAGGAAAAGAAGCATTTTTTTCCAATTGCCTTATTGGAAAAATTTGTTGATACGACATAATCTTGATGTGATGCATATAGAAAGAAATGTTTCTGATAATCTTGTATCGACAGTGATGGATTTACTTGGAAAGACAAAGGACACATTAAAAAGTAGGTATGATTTGGTGGATTTGGGCATTAGGAGTAATTTGCACCCGATTAAGAATGGTAATGATGTTTATAAGCCTCCTGCTCCTTACACATTATCTTCTGAAAAGAAACAATCCCTTTGCAAATTCTTGGCTAACTTAAAAGTACCTGATGCTTTTGCATCTAATATCTCAAGGTGTGTCAACATTCACGAGCGAAAAATATTTGGTTTGAAGTGTCATGATCACCATGTGCTATTGCAGGAAATATTTCCAATTGCAATACGTGGGTTACTGCCTCCCCAAGTATGTGAACCAATAATACAATTGGGAAGATTTTTTAAAAATCTTTGTTCAAAGTGTTTAACATGTGAAGAACTTGACAAACTTCAAAGTCAAATAGAAATAACTTTGTGCAAGTTAGAGACCATATTCCCACCTGCCTTTTTTGACGTAATGGTTCACTTGCCTATACACTTGGCGGGAGAGGCAAAAGTTGGTGGGCCAGTTCAGTATCGTTGGATGTACCCCATAGAAAGGTAATTCGCTTTAACAAGGTTACTTTACAATTATATTTATAATCTATCATTTAAAACCATTCAATAAGGCTTGACTTTTTGTTGTAGGTATTTGCGAACTCTAAAGTCATATGTTGGCAATAAGGCCCAACCTGAAGGATCAATTGCAGAAGGATATTTGGCAGATGAAAGTCTAACTTTTTGTTCACGATACTTGAAAGACATTCCCACTAAATTTAATGTGCAGCATCGGAATGATGACATCAGTGATAATAATATCAGTAATGAGCTTTCGGTGTTCAAGAAAAGTGGTGAAGCTAGAGGACATTTTGAGTCAGTCTCTCTTTCTTATGAAGAGTATTGTCAGGCAAGAATGTATGTGCTCCAAAATTGTGAAGAAACTTGGCCATTCATAGAGTACGTCAACTTAATTTAACAAGAATGAATTTGTTATAATTTATATTTTTCTCACTTGTGTAAAAACATGTAGGGAACACAGGAGAGAACTTGAAGCTCGGGGATTAATGAGTGAGCAAAAGCAATATAAAGAGTTTCCTGATTGGTTCCGTTCACGAGTAAGTTCTAGACTTTGAGCTTTGAAGTTTATATTAATAATATTAATGCATATTGAAGGAATGGTTCTTCTTTAATAGGTGATAGCATTGTCCACACAAGGCTTTGTAAGTCCTGAACTCAAAAGTTTATCAATTGGTCCATCGAGAGTGGTCAATCGTTACTCTATGTTTATAGGCAATGGATTTCGTTTTCATGCAAAAGATCGGGCAATAGGAAAAAGAACTCAAAATGATGGAGTCATGGCCAAGGGTGATGACACTGATGCTAATAAAGAATATTATGGTGTGTTAGAGCATATTTATGAGTTATCTTACATAGAGAATAAAAAATTATACTTGTTTAAGTGTCACTGGTGGGATGTCGCTAACTATGGCGAAGGATATAAGGTGGATAAGTATGGGTTCACAAGTATCAACACTCAATGTTCATTACAAACTAATGAACCATTTATTTTAGCATCTCAAGCAGAGCAAGTTTTTTATGTGGATGATATTGTTGACCCGGGTTGGATTGTTGTTGTCAAAACGAATCCACGTGACTTGTTCAATATGCCGATTGAGAATGTTAATGTTGGTAGTGATGTTAATATTGCAATGGTTGATGAAGAGCCTTATCAACAATTGGTGGTTGATTTAAATGCAAGTCTTATACAGCATGATATCTTTATTGACTTGTGTGGAGATGATGTACAACCCCAAACTTTCATTCAAGTAGGAGAACCATCACAAAGAAGTAATATGGAGATTGGATTTATTGATGATAGTGAATCTAATTCACTAGTTCATGACGATAGTGATGAAGAAGATGTGCTTGATGGTAATGATAGTGATACTGAAGAAGAAAGTGACATTGAAGGTGAAATAGAAGATGATGATACAAGTGATAGTACCACAGAGGACTCAACAGAATGAAACTACAATCCTCATAAATGGTAGTTTTTATTAATATATTCTTAACAAGTTAGATTTTGTAATTTTTTTTAATATATACTATCTTCATAAAGAGTAGTTTTATTAACATAAAAAACAATCTAAATTTTGTACATTATTGCAGGATATGTCAGGGCTAAAGAGAGGACGGGGTGGGAGAAGCTCTTCCTTCACACGACATGGCAGCACAAGTAGTGGAGGTATTAGCTCTACCCCTGCAATTAGACATACCATTTCACCTCGACCACTCCAAGTACAATTTGAGGAATTGCCTGCCGACTCTCCCCCTACTCAAAACAGTAGTGCAGGTAAATTTTCTTTACTTTTATATAATACAAGTAACTAATTAGCATCACATACTTTTGACTATATTATTTGTTCACTTGAATGATAGGCTCTTCTAATATAATTAAGAAAGGTAGAGGAGTTTATAAGTCGCTCAATGTGGACTTAATGACTAAATTTGGAGGAAAGATTCAGCTTACTTTCACAGATGACATGACAAGAGCAGTAGGGCAAGGAGCAAGAGAGCTAGCTAATTATTGTGGTTATGTTATTAGAACCACAATATCTTTGAAGGATTGTGCTGAATGGAGGAATGTTTACACAAATTATATTGATGTTATGATTTTAAAAGTGAAGGTACAATTTATGTTTAGTAAATGTATATCCTAGTTTATTTATGCTTTCAAAACAAGTACTTATGCTGATATTGATTTTTATTTTAGGAAAAATTTCAACATGCTGTTGCAACAGATGAAGAGAAGTTCCAAAAAATGATAGTGACCACATTGCAAAATGCTTTCAGAAATTGGAAGACCAACTTGCATACCCACTATAAGAAATTTGACACTGATGAAGAAAGGTTGGCAAATCCACCTCAAACTGTAAGTTTTGAAGATTGGGAGTGGTTATTGACATATTTTCAGTCAGATCCATTTAAGGTATCTTACTAAATACTAACTATTTAAATGAATAATATAATTATATCATTCAACATACTTAGTAGTTACTCAAATTTGATGTAGAACAAAAGTGCTAGAAACACACAAAACCGAGCAAAACAAGTAACAAAGCATACATGTGGTCCCCGATCATTTGCGGAGGTTGAGTTCTCTGTAGTAAGTTGCCTCTTCACTACACTTTATTTTTTTATCCATTTTTTTATTTTTCAAGATTTGTTATTTTTGTATATTATGCTTTATAGAGAGACCCCACCACTGGACAGCCTGCCCCCCAGATCAGGTTTGGGAGATAACACATACTAGGAAGACTGCAGATGGCCAGTTACAGTGGGTGGATCGCGATCTGAAGAGATTCATGTATGTATAATATTTGTCCTTTATATTTAATTAAATAATTATATTTTTTTCATTAATGTAATTTGTAATTTGTAACTATAGGATCGCATGCATGAGCTCATTCAGCAGCAATCCTTAGAGAGTGATGCTCGAATGACCTCTGATGAGATATTGACAGCTGTTCTTGGTGAGAGGTCAGGATATGTTAGAGGAAAAGGTTATGGAGCAGAGCCTCGGAGGAAGAGACTTCACACTCAATCTAGTGATTCACTTGAGAATGTACGCACCCAATTGTATGAAGAGTTTGAAAGAAGATTTCAAGAGGAGCGAGAAAAGATGGAAGCAAATCTTGCTGCAGAGCGAGAGAGGATGGAAGCAAAACGTGCAGCAGAGCGAGAAAAGATGGAAGCAGAACGTGCTGCAGAGCGAGCAAAGATGGAAGCAGAGCGTACGCAACTTGAACAAAGGATGGAGCAGTTGATGGAACAGAGAATACAAGCTCAGTTCACTGCTTTCATGCAAAAGATGCAGTTAAATGCTCCTGCAGATACCCCTACTTCTAGCGTCCCTAGTATTGATCCCTCTACGTAATTTTTCTTTTGTATTATGTAATGTATCTTTTAATTGAACAATTTTTTTTTTCAGTTAGAGACATAAAGAACACTTTCATGGTTATAAATCTTATTATTTAATATACTATATTTGTGTGTTAATTACTTTATTTTTATTAAACCTTTTAATAATATTTATCAGCAATATAAATAAAATTTTTTGCATAATTAATATATTATAAAAATAATTAAAATGACAATCAGCGGCGACATATGTCGCCGTTGAAGCTTGATTCGGCGGCGACTTTTTTGTGCCGCTGAAGACCGTTTCAGTGGTGACAACAAAGTCGCCGCCGAAGCAACCTTCAGCGGCGACCACAATGTCGCCGCCGAAGCAACCTTCAGCGGCGACCACAATGTCGCCGTCGAAGCAAGCTTCCGCGGCGACATTAGTCGCCGCCAATTCTCATGTTTCAGTGGCAACGTTTCTGAGTGGCAAACTCATCAGCTTTCAGCAGCGACAAAATGTCGCCGCTGAAAGGAGTTTCAGCGGCGACTTTTTTTGTCGCCGCTGATAAGTTTCAGCCACGGTCGCTACAGCAACGACTTGGTGGCGACAAAATGTCGCCGCTGAAGCTTTTCAGCGGCGACTTTTGGACTTAATGTCGCTGCTGAAAGTCGAATTTTTTGTAGTGACGTGACTTTTTCAATATTACATACTTGAAAGAAAGAAAGATCTATTTATTTCACCTCAATTAACTGATTCCAAACTCTCTTCTGTTGCATTAAAAAAAAAATTACTCTTCCGATCTTAGATGTAAAACTCATTTTATAATACAAATTGAACTACAGAATAGGTCTTATATTAAGGATAAGAGAAATAATTGATTCTAAACTTGATCCTTGGCTTCTCAAGTATTAATGGTTGGATTTCATCTATTGGTGTAAATTTTCCTCATATTAACGCTAGAATTAATATGAAGTATTAAGGTAGAGACTTTTCAAATTAACGCTTCATCTTCATAACATTAAATGGTTATGTCTAAGATTAAAGGAAAAGACGACACATGAAAAATGAAGTTTTTTTTTGGGGCCAAGACATAAAAATAAAGTATATCTAAGAAAAGTTCAAAGATAAGCTCAAAACCGTTTTTTCATGTGAGAAGAAATAGCTTTTACACAAGACATGACCAATATTGATAAATCGATCAATATCACTGACTGTCCCAATATCTAACAATATCAACGAAACAATTAACTGGTAAGGAATGACAATCGTCATGCGGAAATATATGCCAATTTTTTATGTAATGGTTTGGGGGGTGGGGGGGACCATAATTAAATGTTCATGTAACGGAAATATATCCCTTTAACAATGGACTGTCATGTGGAATTCGAAAAAATAACCTTATATAAAGGTAGGTAAAACTTATTATTAAATGTTCATCTGACGAATTGGTAATTAACTAAGCAAGTAAGATTCCAGACCTAAAGTTCAGCAAGCGAAAAATTGGACCATCGATTACTTCAAGGAGAATGGGATGTTCATTATTGTGTTGCACTCCATTTTTCTTTCTTTGAGTGTACGTCCAAAAATGGTGTTGCACTATGAGGTTGTGTCCTTGAAAACGAGATGATATTCTTCTTTTTTTTTGGGGGGGGGGGTGTTACAAGGGGGGCTAAACGCCCAAAAGGAAATTAAAAGACAGTGGGATTGTATCCCATACACTCTTCTTCCGCAAGGGCCCGTAAAGTCCAGTGATCTTAGCTAATGCATCAGCAACTCTGTTTCTTCTCCTTGAAAGATGCTCCATTTTGACAGTCCAGTCAAATTTCAGCAAATTTTGAATCTGAATGAAGAGAAGACTGCCATTGGCTCCTTGATTCTGTTTAATAATTTGCTCGATCACAATCTTTGCATCCGATTGTTCTAAAATCGCTGGTTTAAATCCAAAGTCCCAGGCTAACTTCAGCCCTCTATAAATGACCCATTCTTCAGCCTCTTAGCACTACAGCAACTACCACATTCATGAGAAAAACCAGCTATCCAATGTCCCTTGTAGTCACGTAGCAGGCCACCACAACCAGCTTTGTTAGATCCCAAAGCCATAGTACCATCCACGTTAATTTTAATCCAATGTATCATGAAAAATCTCTATAAGCAAATATATGTAGCAAGACTTGCTTTTAAAGATGAAGGACTTCCTTGTTGGGTTTGAGCTCCTTTCTTATGCGGAAAAGGCCCAATCTTCGAGACACATTTAAGTCTCACTTGGTAAAGTGGAAAGGAATCAGATTAGGGTTAAGGGTGAGAGGTCTCATTGGAGGGAGAAGAGCGAAGAGAGAAGAGAGAAAGTCATTTTCACATATTCATAAGGCAGTCTTGGTAAATAGGTGTTTAGGAATTCATTAACGGTTAGTTCGGACTGAAATGTGGACAGCAAGTTTGTAACATTCAGTGTATCATTTTCAGTAGTGGGATCATCGATTCAATACCTGGGTTGAGAGATATTAAGTTTGTCATATAGCCTTTGGGTATTCTTCAGCTTCTTCATTCTCTATTGTAAGCTAGTAGCTTAAGTTGTTTGGCTAGTAATTTGTACTTACTTGTGCATCTGATTGAGCCTCTCTTGCATCCTGTTTTGATCATAATGGAGCTGTGATTTTCATTGACTAGGACGATCCGTGGTTTTTACCTTTACATTGAGGGTTATAATTGGGTGCACATCACTGTACTTTTCTCCATCTGATTAATGTAGTTTTACACCTTCTTTCTCCTGTCGTTGCTGATATCAGTCATCTACTATGTCTCTGAAGATTACGTAGGTAGGAGTATGATGAAGAGATCAGACACAACTCGAAGAGCAGATATCTTCTCATAGGGGGAACCACCACTTCCTCACACATCGCACAGAAGCTTTCAAATGTTATCATCCTTTGTCTTCATGCGACCGCAAGTTGTTGCGGGAATACTCTTGTGTCGCTGGACGATTCCCTTGAAATAATGATGCTATGAAACACATCAAGAACCTCCGATCTGCAAACTCTAGCACTTCCCGCGTCTGCATTTCTTCAACTTATAATGCTTCTGTTTGTTGTAGGTGGAGTCCTGGGAGAACAAGCCGTTTCAGAATGTGAAGCAATACAAATTTCAGAGTATCTCTTCATGAAGGACAAAAAGCCTATCGATCACAAAATCTAGTGGGACATCACATAATGTAAATTATTGGTCAAAATCTAAGTTCTGTAAAAGTGATTTCTCATATCAATGAAATAACTTTATTTCAGCAGATTGCCCAACAACCACGTTTTTCCTAAGCTACCCATATATAGAGTCTAGGATACGTACTGAGTTAGATAATGCTTATTATTTGAACATCCTTTGCCGTGATAAATAAGCAAATAAAATGTTCACTGCTTATGTATTGGAAGATTCAAGAGGAGTACAGGGGGTTTTGTTTGCCCCTATATGATTTCCTTTGTAAATTATGGCTAACAATATTACTTATTCATCAAGTTTCATTTCTTTGAAGCTTTCAACCATCCAATCATTCACCTGGACCTCCTATTGTGCCCATTGACGGGCAAGAAAATTAATCTGTCAACATAAATCGCTTAAGTTCTTTTAATACATGTAGGGGGATTAAAAAAAAAAAAAGAACTTCTATAGAATGAAATGTGCAAGGTAAGATCCGTAAAATTAAATAAAGCTTGAACAGATTTATCACTTTAAAGTACAATCCTAAATCTTAAACCTAAACCTCTAATATTTTGCACACAAAATCCCTAATTAATGTCAGTATAACTAGGCAATTGTTGATTTAATTTTTTTCCCAAAATTATTCATTGATTCGCAATGTAATTTTTTAGCATACAAGAACACCAATGATATCATATATGCAAGATCTACAGGATTATATATGAAATACAATAAATTTTATAAATACCTGGATTTGGTATTCCATTGATCTGATTTATCAAAGCTGTACGTCCGTTTTCCAGAGCTCTGTCCCGTCTTCTTCTTGATCTAAAACTTTTATGGATAACATGTCAAAATCGGTCACAACAACCGAAGATAAAGATTATGCTTCTAATAGAGTTTGACGGCCATTTCTGTGACTTCTATAGCTAAAATGGTATTTATGGAGTTAGGAGACCTGGCTAGGTTTTTCTTTGAGCAGGATCAACTAGGGTTTGAACTTTGAAGGGTGTGGTTTATGCGATCTGTGCGATTGTGCACGTGTTTTGCACATGCATATAGATTTAATGCAATCAAGAGTTTTATGCCAATCTGGTCTTAAAAAAAATCATATTATTTGTCAAAAAAATGTTGCTTTTTCATTTTTTTAAAATAATAATGTACTTTGAATTGGATCAATTACTGAACCGGCTAAGCCGTAGGTCCATTTGAGGTTAGACAAGACATGATTAAAAGAATATGTTTTTCAATGATATAGTAAATATTTTAGATTGAAAAATATGAATAACATTGATAATCCATTAATATAATCACATTAAAAATGAAAATTATTTTAATTACTTTTATTAATAAAAAATGAATATTCATTTGGAAAAAAAAAAGCATAGCGTAGTTAAATTCTTTTAATCAGACTCCAAACAAATTTACAATAAATAGAAATTCTTTTAGTTAAAAAATACTCTATGTTCATTCACCCATAAGATTTATAAAAAAATTATAATTCCAATTCGGCCAGTTATTAAAACAAAATCAGCAGTTTGCAACACAAATTCAGCCATTTATAATTCAAGCTCACAATTATTGCTTGCAAACTCATTTATCTTGGATTCTTTTCTTCCTTTCTTACTCTTAAGAATGACATGTAACCATTTGAAATTTCCCACCAAAAGGGTTTTCTGATGCGCATGTTAATTCACAGGGCAAGCAAAATGAAATCATGGCCGTCAATTATATAAGATCCAAACAAATTGACATTTGAATAAAGCCTTAATATGCGAAGATGTACTTAGCAATGTGCCACCAGTTCCTACTGTATCATCATCGTAGTCCAGTCCAGTCAGCCTATTTCATGGAATCAGATGATGTCCTTTTTTCCTAATTAAAATCGCATATCCAATCAGCATGCCATATCAGTAACGGTATTAGTAACATATCAGCAAATTTAAACACTGTTAACTTCAGGCGTAGGTCCTTCTTAAATTGCAAGGACTAACATTGTAAATGCAATAAATTAAAACTTGAAGGGTCAATGCCTACAGTTTGAAACTATAGGGATCAAAATCATGAGAGCAAACTATAAGAACCAAATATTAGATTAACACTTTTACTTTTATTCTTATTTAATATATATGCTTCTCAAGAAAATAACAGTATGAATAATAATAAATGAAGATTAAAATAATACGTTGGTATTAAAAATTTAATAAAGTGGATATGGAAAAAACAAAAAAAATTCTTCCTCTGTCTGATAAATAGCATCAGACGAGTACACTCTACAGAGAGTTTATTCACACCCACAACACTTTGGCACATTCTTTCCTGGTTTACTAACACTGCTATCCCACACAAATTCTCTCCGTTAAATTGCTTATTGCCTATAGATATGCCAACAAAATTTTATATTCTTGTCATCGAATTAATAATCCCAGATTGTACTTGCTTCCCCGAAACATATATATTCATCGTGCAACTCATACACGTGTATGCAGGCCATAGTGAGCTCTTTAGGAAAGCCCCAATGGTTTCCCAATAACATCATAATTGAGCTTTAGCCTTTAGCTGCATCTATCTACTTCACCCTCAAAGCCACCTGCCAAAACACACACACACACACACACATATAGGTTTACACCCTTATTTCTGATGAATGTTTGGCTATCATTGAAATGTAAATGTCAACCCAACCAATTCATTGAACATAAATTATAATTGAAGAATATGAGGAGCAAATATAACTGTACTCTACACATAGTTTATTCATTCCTGAAGCTTTTCCTTTCTTTTATGGTTTGATTGCTAATACTGCTGTGGCAAACAAAGTATATTCAATTTGTTTACGCCAGAAGGTCAAATTTTAAATAATTTATATAATTCATTGTAAGTATTGATTTTTGAGGAATTAAAAAAGAAAATTAAAGCTTGCCAAAGTCTCATATGTTATCAGACCTGATGCAAGAAACTTCACCACGTTCTTCTGCAGATAATTAGAGCTATCAGCTCTTGTAGCTTTTGCTGGTATATTACTTCCATTCTCTTTAATAAAAGAACAAATCAAAGCTTTGCAAATGAATTAAAAGGTTTTATGAAAAGGAAGAAGCAGAAACACGTACAGGATTGATGATGGAATCCATTAGCTTTTGGCTTCTTTTTTTGTGGGTCAGAATTTTGACTGCTAGGTGACATGTTAGGTATTATATACATGTGTGATATTTGGACTCTTCTTGTTTCAAAGCAAGAAATTCCAACACATTCCTTACAAATGATTTTCTCTTCTACATCTTGGGCTTGTGGAGATTGTCAAGTTTAACATAGATATTCTGTTACATAATTTATACCGTTGTAAATTGGTTACATTTTCTGTTATGTAAATACTCTTAGACCCATCTGTATATATATCCTTTTTATCAATAATAAATGCAAGTTAGTTTTTCCAAAGTCTAGTCTCATGGTATCCTAGGCCAGTACCAAGCCCTTTTTGTCTCTTTTGATTATACCTTTTCTCTTTCTTCTTTTCCTCGAGTTCTCTGCTTGTTGACTTTTCCATCCTTCTCTTCAAGCTCTTTCATGGCTTCCGAATTTGATTCTTCCACTGACCAGTCGAGCCCCTTCTATATTCACCCAAATGAAAATCCAGCTCTAGTTCTCGTCTCTCCCCCACTTGATGGCTCGAATTATCACGGATGGGCCCGCGCCATGGAAATGGCTTTACTATCAAAGAACAAATTGAAATTCATTGATGGATTGATTCCTCATCCCACGTCACGACCTTTGATAAATCATTTCCGGCATGGGAACAATGCAACAACCTTGTTCAAGGGTGGCTAACAGAGTCCCTTTCTCCCACGATCGCTAGGAGCATTCTTTAGTTTGATACAGCTGCCCAGATCTGGAACGATTTGAAGTCTAGATACTCTCAATCTGATATTTTCTGAATTGGAGAGCTTCAGGAAGAAATTTTCAGTCTCAAACAAGGCAACCTTATTGTAAGTGAGTACTATACTCGCCTAAAGACTCTCTGGGATGAACTATCTAACATTTGGCTGATTGAATCTTGCACTTGTAGATTGGGTAATAGTGCTAAAACTCACCAGGACCAGGATTGTGTAATCCGATTGTTGAAGGGACTCAATGAGCAATATGGTAGCGTTAAATCATAGATCATGCTTCTCGATCCCCTTCCCCCCATCAATTAAGTATTCTTTTCAGTTCTTCGGCAAGAAAGAGAAATTCATCCCTCTATATCGATTCCTGCTGATTCCAAGATTTTGCTAGCGAAATCTCCACACGGACCTCTAATTAATCCTACTGGTGGTTCTTCAAAGTAATGCTCCTACTGTGGGAAACCAAGACATACAAAAGAGACGTGCTATAGGAAACATGGTTTTCCTCTGAGCTTCAAGTTTCGATCTGGTTCTCTTGCTGTGGTGAATAATCTTTCATCTCAAGATTCTAGTAAGTTTAAGACATTCATACTGCTAAGCCTCCCCTGCTCCCTAATCCTTCTACTGCTTTTGTTCTACCTCAATTATCTTTAGAACAATACCAGCGACTTCTTGCTCTGCTTGCTCCACCTTAGACTCCTTTTGTCAACCATCTTTCTACTTCCTCTTCTCCTCCAACCACAAGTAAATGTAATTCCTTTTCATCTACATCTATAGTTAATTGGATCATTGATTCAGGTGCAACTAATTATGTTTGTTGTTCATTAGAATTGTTTGCTTCTTATAGTTCCATTCCTCCCGTTCAAGTTAGTTTACTGATTGGTTCCTATGCCACTTCTACCATTTTTGGCACTGTTTCAATATCTTCTTCTCTGGTCTTACACAATGTTCTTTTTCTTCTTAATTTTTCCTTTAATATACTCTTTGTTTCTAATTGACTGTTACCATTAACTGTTTTTTCCTCTTTTCATCCTCTTGGTGCCTGATACTCTTACTCAATCCTTTTTTGATGATTGGTTAAGCTAAACATTTTGAAGGGCTATACTTACTTCATGCAGATGTGTCTCCCTCTCCTACTCACTCTCAAATTTCTACGACCACTACTTCTTCCACCTCAGGTAATACTCTCTGGCATTTGTGTTTGGGACATCTTTCTCATTCTACTCTTTCTATATTGCACAAACAGTACAATGATATTTCTTGTATTCCCCATCCCCTTGTCTGTGATACTTGTTATTTTCCAAAGCAAAAACGTCTCTCCTTTCCTGTAGCCACAAGCTCTACTAATAAATTTTTTATTTGGTTCATGTTGATATTTAGGGCCCTTTTTCTACTCCTTTGACTTAAGGTTATAAATTCTTTCTTACCATTGTTGATGATTTCTCCCAGTATACATGGTTATTTTTAACAAAAACTAAGTTTGAGACTCATACTCATCTCATTAGCTTCTTTGCTCTAGTTCAAAATCAATTTTCCACCTCCTTATCCATTTTGATAATGGTGTTGAATTTTGTATGACTAACTTTTATCAATCAAAAGGTGTTATTCATCAAACCTCCTGTGTTAACACACCCCAGCAAAATGGCATTGTTGAAAAAAAACACCAACACATCTTAAATGTTGCTAGAGCCTTAGTTTTTCAATCTAATATTCCCCTGTCTTACTAGTCTTTTGCTGTCTCACATGCCACTTACCTCATTAATAGATTACCTTCCCCTATCCTCCAAAACCTCACACCTTTTGACAAACTCTTTCATACACCACCTTCTTACTCTCACCTCAAAGTCTTTGGTTCTCTTTGTTTTGCTTCCACCCTACCCCATAATCATTTAAAATTTGACCCTAGAGCAAAGAAGTGTGCCTTTCTTGGTTTTCCATCCACTTCCAAGGCTTTTATCTTACTTGATTTGCATACTAATCAAATTTTCCAATTCAGAGATGTTGTTTTTCATGAGCTTGTGTTTCCTTTTAAAACTGATTCCACCTCATCTTCCCTTTCTCTACCTATATTACCTTCTGTTCAACCTCCCTCATCTTCCCTATATGATGATTCGTTTATATTTTATTCTATGCCTTCTTCTCCACCTGCTACTAGTTTCTCTTCCTCTGAACCACTTTCGCAGCCTCCTTTATCTTCCCCTTCTTCCTCTTCATCCACCTTTTCTCCAACTTTCCCTCAAGATCTTTCCTCTCTTCCACCTCCTGTTTCACATCCTCTTCACCGTTCCACTGTCCTCATCACCCACCTACACATCTGTATGATTACCATTGTACCCTTATTTCTACTACTACTTAATCATTAGGAAATACAACCATTCGATATCCTTTATCTTCTATTTTATCCTATTCCTGTCTTGCTCCTGCTTATAAACGGTTTGTCTTAGTTGTCTCCACCACACTTGATCCAAAAACCTATCACCAAGCAGTAACATTTTGTTAGTGGCGAGATGCAATGAATGCAGAAAATAAAGCACTTCAACAGAACCAAACTTGGGTTCTTACATTTCTAACACCCAGCAACAAATCAATTGGATGTAAATGGGTTTTGAAAACTAAATATAAAGCCAATGGTGATATAGAAAGATATAAGGCTCACCTTTAGCAAAAGGCTTTACACAAACAGAAGGTCTAGATTATTTTGATACTTTTTTCCTAGTAGCAAGGATGACTACTTTGAGAATGCTACTGTCCATTGTTGCTGCTAAGAATTGGTTTCTTCACCAACTTGATGTTAATAATGCTTTCCTTTATGGTGATCTACATGAGGAAGTGTACATGGATCTTCCATAAGGTTTTTTGGCCCCCAAATTTGACATCATTTGCAAATTAAAAAAAAAAATCACTGTATGGTCTTAAGCAAGCAATTAGGCAGTGGTACTCCAAACTTTCTTTTGCCCCATTCTCTTGTGGATATCATCAATCTTCCTCTGATCATTCCCTATCTTACAAGACTGCTGCTAATTCTTCTTTTACAGTAACTCTCATATATGTTGATGATCTTATCTTAGTTAGCAATGATATGAATGAAATTAACTCTATTAAGTTGAAGCTAGATCAGACTTTGACTATTAAAGACCTTGGAGAACTTCAGTATTTCCTCAGTCTTGAGCTAGCACGTTCCAAAGAGGGTATTTTTCTTTCTTAAAGAAAGTTCGCCCTGGAACTCCTCCAAGACACAGGCTATTTGGCTTCCAAACCTGCTTTTACACCTATGGATCCTCATCTTAGGGGGTGTTTAGATGAGGCCAAACCATAGTTTGGAGAGCAGCTTCTGGAGAATAGATTCTAGAGAGAATAGATTTTGAAAAAATAAATTTTTTGAAAAAGTGATTATGATAAAGTGAGAGTGTTTGGATAGTTGTTGTCAGAAGTGCTTTTTGATATGTGAAAATTACTAAAAAGGACATAAGTTTAAATGATAATTACATATAAGATATATTTCATAATATATGTTTATTTGAAGTAATAAATTTGTAAATTATATATATTTTGGCAACATAATAAATAAGACATAAATAATATAAATAATAAAAACATTAATGTGTATATATATTAATAAATAATTAAATATGTTTTTAGGAAAATGATTTATTTTGCCAACAAATAAATATCATTATTTCTTAAAGATTTTAAAGATGAAATCCCATAATTTTTTTTTCACAAAATTAAATAACCACATAAAAAAATTTCATATTAGTTGTCTTAATAATAGAGGTTACAACGAAATATATTTGTCTAAGTAGTTTTTTTTAACAACACATTAATTATCTGAAAAGAAAAAAGAAAATAAAAAGGATATGACTATTCTTGTATATAGTGAACAATTTGATCTCTTATGGGGTCACAAAGCCGAATCATGTGAGATGAAAATTCTATTGATGAAGGTATATGTGAAGATCCAACTCCATCATCATCATCATTATTTTCTTCTGCATAAGAACCTTCTTGTTCAAACTGAATGAAACCAGGATCAAAAATGGATGTTGATCTAATGAAGTTATGTATGACCATCGTTGCACAAACAATTTGAACCTATGTTGGAAAGTCATAGCTCGGTATGTTTCCTAAAATTGCAAACTTACCCTTCGAAACTCTAAAAGTTCTTTCAATAGTGCTCTATAGACTTGAGTGCAAATATAATTGAATGCCTTATTCTCATTTTTAAGTGTAGATGACCTTTGAAAATCAGAGAGATGATAGTGTTCATGTCTGTAGGGACCAAGGTATCCCATGGGTGTCGAATAGCCAGCATCCACCAAATAATATTTGCCTACATGAAATATATGATTGGTGTCAATAAACTTTGTTTTCTAATAGTTAAGCATAAATAAATTGTAGCAATTTAAATTATACCTTGAGGCGGATGGGGAAAGTTCATGGAAGGAGCTGTGAGGGCATGGTTAAATATACGAGCATCATGCGCACTACCTTCCCATCTGGCCAATACAAAAGTGAAGCACATGTCCTAATTGCAAACAGCCATTACATTTTGTGTCACTCTTCCTTTTCAGTTAATAAATTTTGTTTGCTCAGTTGCATTAACAATGCATGAAATATGTGTTCCATCAATTGCTCCAATAGCATGTTTGAAAAAGGGCCAGTATCGACCATTGGGCGTATTTTTGTATGCAAATACTGAAATGTTGGATCTTTTGGTTTGATATTGGACATAGCAAGTCTACAGCATGCCAGTAAGACATTATGGAAATGTCTACTAATTGTCTCCCCTGAATGTTGAAATCTTTCTTGCTGCATCCTACTACTAAGCGCATGGCCAATGGTATTTAAAAACATTGCAACCATTTCATGTATCCCAACATTTCTAGTTTCCCTTAGACTATGTTGTTGCAATTCTGTGCAAAGACTGAAGAACACTTCCCTTTCCATCCTAAACATGTTACAACAACGGTGGAATGGCCTTATAAAACGTCCCTTACCCATGCTTTGCCGATATAAATATTGGTATGCTGGGGCTCTTTACACAAATGAAGAGAAGTGTATCCACCAACCGCTACTTGCAACTTGATTAACCCGTTTGTTCTGTCGTTTACGATACTTTTCCTAATTTTATTTATAATTCATCAGCCATTTTTTGGCTTGTCCTATACACATAGACATAAAATTCAGAAATCCTGATATGAAATTACTAAAAATTTAACAAGGAAATAAGTTGTTTAATTCCTACAGAAATTTAGTAGTCACATAATACGATAGTACTGGTTACATCATTCCCAAAAATATATGCAAATTATCACAGTCATCTTCTAGGCAACACAAAAAGTAGTCAAATACTATGATAAGCAATACAAATGAAGTCTCAATCCTTAGTTGCATGCTTCAAGAAGATTAGGAGTTTTTCCCTCTTGTTTTTCAGAGCCACATACATCTCCTTTGGACCTGGCTTGTCCATAAGGAGTGTTGTGCACTGGCCAAACATATCAGGATCATCAACAACTTCATCAACTTCATTAAGGTGCTCCATGACTCCCGTAATTGACGTCTCATAAGCATGTGCTTCTTCTTCTAGCTTCCTAGCATGTGCTTCTGAAATCTCTTCATGTTCATGCTGAGAATCAATTTCATTTGCTTAAGCTATCCTACTTAGTGCATCTGCTATTTTCATAGTGGTAGTGGGTTTTCTTCTTCATGGATTCACCATTTTTTCTAACCCCTAATAAGCTACTAGGACGATCGCCACTTGTGCTTCTACCCCCATGAATGGTTTCCTGTCTTATTCCAATGTTGCCTCACTTCCTCCACTGTTGTCATGAATGTGACCGAATTAAACTCCCCGCTTATGCTAGTTGGTGCCCCCAAAATTTCATCACTATCTCCAGACCCTTCTTCCATATCATCTTCAGGAACTCCTTTGCTTGGAAGTGTCGTGGAAGAAGGTGCCCATGACTGTGGTCCAGTTGTAGCTACAGACCCAAAGAGTTGAGTCAATTTAGCCCAAAATTGAAGCCCTCTTTCTCTAAATTTCTTGTTGCCTAGAACTTCTTGCACATTCAACACCAAAAATATTATACATTATACAAAAAATTTTAACATTGAAGAAAATGCAAGCTCAAATAAAGTTAAATAGTTACCACTATTTTCTTCTCCCACCAATCATCATGGGCATAACAGTATTCCTTATGGCATCCCACCCAAACCTGTCTCACGGAGCAGCTTATCCCATAGCTGCCACTCTTTTCGCAGAGAGTCAAGTTTGTTCTTAAATTGGATTTTCGTGTAGACTCTCCTAGTCTTTGCAGTGAAGCTGTCCCCAAGACTTGCCCAAGCAGGCTTTGTCAAGCTAGTTCCTTTTCTTCCCCCTTTTTCAACCTCTTCAATGCACAGGCCAATAAAGACCTTTGTGGTTCTTACATCCCACGAAGCTTTTCCATTTTGTTTACTCATTATGCTATAGACCAATTACAACACACTTCAGTCATCACAAGTTCAACCCAAAAAGCATGCCATTCAGTTCAAAGATATGATATAATAGGTATGATATTTAACAAGTATAGCCACATGTTCTATACCATTCATGTCAAGTTAATTGAAGTACAACATTCAGGTCAAAATAACAGATCCTCTGTCTCCAATAAACCACAAATAATGACTTTCTTTTTTTCACCAAAACCAGGTCTCATTAATAATCGAAATCCCAAATTAATAATATTTTTTTTCCAACATTAAGGGGAATTCTTTTTGGTTAATTGACCAAATTTGACTACAACCAACAATCAAAATCCCAAACATATTTTAGTTAACCACTAAAACACTGAAAAGCAACCATTAAGCACAAAAGAAAAATTCAATGTTCTGTCTCCAAATAAAATCCACCAAAAGAAATAAGATCAAAAAAATAAGAACAATTTCAGCAGCACAAGCATCCACAACCAAAAACCAATGCTCTGTCTCCAAAATCTGAATTTGATCAACACACACCAATGCTCTGTCTCTCATACACACACACACGAAGCCAGAACTAGTCACAACCAAGATTTTTCCTATACTCGTATACACACACACGATTACCATGAAACAAAATCAAACCAACAAAAACCAACTCAATCGGCGTCAACTAAGCAAGTGACCACCGAAGAAGAGGAGAGAGCTTACCTGAAACGCTGGATCTGAGTGATGGAACCAGACATGACAACCTCAGCAAACGACGACTGGACGAACTGAACACCAAAGAAGAAGGAAATAGATGGATGGATCAGGCAACCCAATGTGCGATCTTGTTTTGGTAAGCCAACTCCTCACCAGTGCCGAAATTCGCAACCTCAATGACCTCACCGGTGGTAACAAGTCGACTCAAGTTTCAGAAGGGGTGATGGCAACTCACCGGTGGCAATAACTTCGGTCGAATTTCAGAAGGGATGACGGCAACTCATTGGTGGCAACAAGTTTGGTCAATTTCAGAAGGGGCAACACAACTCACTAGTGGCACAAATGCTCGATTGAATTTCAGAAGGGGACGACGGATGCAAGCTGAATGGGAGAACAGGACAAGTAAAAAATGTCTTCCTTTACCATTAGGAGCCTCTAATAGCACTCATTATTATTGCAACGACTATTTTTTATCCTCAGAAGCGAAAAATTATGGCTTACCGTAAAACCATGGTTTGGCTTTGCAAAACCAAGGTTTTTCCTGAAACCATGGTTTTGCAAAAAACTAGGGTGTTTGGCAATCATTTCACCCAAACCATGGTTTGGGGCTCAGAAGTGCTTTTACTCAAATTGCCAAACACCCCCTCAAGTTATCCAAAGAGAAGGGAGTGCCATTAGAAAATCCTCAACTATACAGGAAACTCATTAGGCGCTTGTAGTACCTTACAACAACATGTCCAGACCTCAGTTTTGTCACCCAATAGCTCAACCAATACATGTCTGATCCAAGAGACTCACCTTCAAACTGCACACAGAGTACTCTGTTATATCAAGGCTTCTCCTAGTGCAAGCTTATTCCTTCTTCAATCTTTGATTTAAAACTCAAAGGCTTTAGTGATTCTGATTGGGCAAGTTGCTTGGATTCTAGACGATCAATCACTGGTTTTGCCGTATTTCTTGGCTCATCTCTTATCTTCTGGAAAGCCAAGAAGCAGACCACAATATCTCATTCCTCCTCTGAAGCAGAATACCGTGCTTTGGCCTCCACCACATGTGAAATTCAGTGGTTACTTTGTCTTCTGAATGATTTTAATGTTGCTCATTTAGCTGCTGCCTTTTTACACTATGACAACCAGTTTGCTCTTCAAATTGAAGCGAACCCTACCTTTCATGAGCGAACAAAGCACATTGAACTTGATTGTCATCTAGTCTAGGCAAAACTACAAGCAAAATCATCCTACACGCTTCCATGAGCTCATTTCCAAGCTTGGCATGAAAAATATCCATGCTCAAGCTTGCGGGGGGTGTCAAGTGTAACGTAGATATTCTATTACATAATTTATACTTTTGTAAATTAGTTACATTTTCTGTTATGTAAATACTCTTAGACCCATTTGTCATGTTTCTTGACCATTTTTGGGTTTTTTCTTCTTATTTTTCTCCCAAAAACAATCTCCTCATTGAAAATTCAATGCAATTAATGAGTTATAAGTATGTCATGGCCAGTCATGACTCTGAGACTTTCCTCTCTTATTTCCATTATCTGATAACGAAACCGACAATACAAAAAGTGGAGAAGCATGGAGTACCAACAAAAAGGAAAAGCTCTGTCTACTGAAGGCTCTAAAATCCCCAAGGATGTAGAAGGCAATGAGGGGGAGCCCTTGCCCATCAAAGCCATCAATGAAGAGGTGAATAGAAAAACTGACAAAGAATTGATCAAGAAAGTGGCAAAAAGGGACGCTCATGACTACAAATATGGGGAAAATCTGCATGATGTTCTATGCTGATACACCTCAAGTATCATAAAGCATAACGTGTTGTGTTTTTATGTGGATATGATGACCCAATACTATAAGGTACCAGTTAGACATGGCATCAATTTTAGCATAAACTTTTGGAAGGCTGTTGTTACCAAGCACCTTGAAAACATTCTCGTAAAATATAGAGAGACTTTGTTCATCAATCATGCTTTCAAGCTTTGAATCATTATTGTGCTTGTTGAACCCTATTTTTATTAGAGGTTGATGTGTTTCCTTTTAATCATTAAGAGAATCCGAACCTTGCAGCAATTTTTTGGTGAGTTTTTATTAGTAATATTTTATCTTTTAATTGCTTTAATTGAGTGGGAGCTATTTTCAGATTGTGAAATCCAAATGCTTAAACAAAGGGATAAGTTCAAATAAATTAACCATAAGGAGATAGGAGGGGAATTGACATGACTGAGATGGGAGCCAACCTAGTTAACTCCTAATTACGAAATTGGCAATCTTTCATCTGATTACTATTAGTCTTCTTTGGACATTGAATTTATATACCATTATTTTAAGTGCATAATTGTCTATGTAATAGTGATATGTCATAAATGGCCACAAGCACTATAATAGCTGAGCTGAGTGAACAAAGGCAATAAGCTAAACAGATAACTACAGTATGTGGCATCATAAAATCTCCTATGTCCTGGAGGAGACTAAGACATTATTGACATCTTATCTACTATGCCCTAGCAACTTGATGCTGCACAGCGTCATAGAGAGAACAAGAGTCATATACTGCTTGGAAACAATAGAACAGTATCGTGCGCGTAACCATATTAAGTACCATGGCAGATAATATTATGTGTGAGTTTGAAGAATGTGACTGCCTAGGCCATGTGAATAGTCTTAAAGGACAAGTTTGATGGCATTCCGCCATTAAACTGAGAAGGCTTACCATCAAGTTTGACATGTACAAGCTAAGGCCTAACACACCTGTTAGACAATACTTAAGGGACATATGGAACATGATCCAAGAATTGAAGGAGGTAGGGTATGCTCTTTTTGATGAGCAATATGTTCAGTTCATCATAAAATCACTTTAGCTAGCTGAGCATATGAAGGTCAACCTCATGCCTAATAAGAGCATAGTAACCTTCACATGTGGCATGCCACATTGAACTTGAGGATGAAAGGATGGAGGCTGTGAAATCCACAACTAGGCATACTTAGCTGAAGGCAAGGAGGGTTTATCTTCCAAACCCAGATATAAAAGGGAAGAGGTCTCAAAAAAGGTAAAGAGAGGCCTAATGGCCCAAAAAGGCAAGAAAACCTTTAGGAAAGGCAAGAGGCCTGCTAAGAAGAAGCTTGAGATGGTAAAGGTCAAGTGTTATGCTTGCCGTAAGAAGGGACATTTTGCCAAAGATTGCCTTGAGAGTCAGGTCAAATACCACATCAACAGAGATCATGGGAACTTCATAAATTTT